>NC_092225.1:26016442-26203942 GCF_036320965.1 Panulirus ornatus | reverse complement strand
AATCAACGGACATACCGTCGAAAATAAAAAACTATTTCTAATCAAACTTTATGACGCTGATTGTAGCAAGTCATAGTTATATTACCTTACGAATAAATCACCTTCGTGTTCTTGGATATGATACATGTAACATTAATCCAGAGAAAAGAGAATTAAGAAAGTTTGTTCTTGAGTTTTGTTCATTTCCAGCGTATTACGTTTAAATTCAAACTTACAGTAAATATAAAATCATGATCGTGTTCATTTCTAAGGTGCCATTTTGAAACTCAAAAGGACCAAGTCCGCCTGTGTTGGCAAGGCTGCTACGGGCCACCCACTCACGGGCGCGATCCCACTACTGCTCGACACGGGTGCTTTTGGCTGCTGGGTTTCCCCCCTGGCCCGGTTCACACCTCCTTAGACAACCTGGCCACCCTTAGCTCCCTAGTGGTGGCCATATTGATGCCGAGCTTAGTGCGGACGTCCATTCAACATGAGGAATCCCGCAGCAGTGCTCCTTACCTCAAGCCATCCGTTGGCCCAGGCCTCCGAGTCGCCGGATTACAGGGTCGCGCCACCAACCCCAGCCGATGGTTTATGTCTCAAACATGATAGTTAACTTGCTCTCCTAACTTCAGTGACGTAATTTTGAGCAGTATCTTCTCGTGAAGGAAAAAAGAAAAGACTGCCACCAACAAGATAAGTGACACAGTGTAGGACTTTACTGATGCACTTCCCACATCACGGTGGAACTGACTGGTCAAGAATATTCTTAGATGTTCAGGACTCCAGCATAGAATCAAGACATTGCCACTGTTTCTCTCGTCTGTATAAAGATATATAATCTTTTCTTCAAATCTAGAACGACTCCCTATTTTTTACGGTAAGTTGAATCAATGGTTGACTCAATACATGAATATTGGTACATATATCAGTTGAAACAGAACCCAAGTACCAGAACAAAAGGTAAACAGCTTCTCGTGTTCCAGCTTAACATATTTCATGGTTCAATCACAAGGTACATAGTTGAGTATTTCATTTTGAAAAGGGACTCGAAAAGGATAGAGTTACCGCGTAAACATCAGTTCTCTACTCCTTGCAAAAGTCACAACGTAATTTCTAAGGACAATAATCATTGGACCTGAAAGGATCATAAACTTCCTTAGAAAATGACTCTCAAATTACAGTTCTGTTTCCGAAAATTGGATACCTTCTTCCTTTGGTTCAGACCAACAGCTTGGACCTGATATATTCTAGTAAAGATCTTTTAGAAGTATGAACAGCAGGTAACACAGCATGGCACTCCTCTCTCTATTCCAGACGTGGGACGTGCACTGCTGGAGCCAGGGCGTCATGGAAACATTTGGAACAGTACAAGTGCTTTACTTCTAACAAATTTCGCGAGAACCAGATAATGAAGGTGGAACGTTACGCTAGAGTGTTTGGCTGGCACCATTTCCTGAAGAATAGATTCCAAATTTCGTACGTTAAGTCTCTTCTGATTCTTGAAGAAATTCCAGTGTGAGAGATGACCGGGGTTTTCAGAGCAAAATCTATTGTGAATAACTTCATTAACGAATAACATACATGTAAAATATTTCACTCCATTGCCCTAACTGATTACCGTCGAAAATAAAAACTATTTCTAATCAAACTTTATGACGCTGATTGTAGCAAGTCATAGTTATATTACCTTACGAATAAATCACCTTCGTGTTCTTGGATATGATACATGTAACATTAATCCAGAGAAAAGAGAATTAAGAAAGTCTGTTCTTGAGTTTTGTTCATTTCCAGCGTATTACGTTTAAATTCAAACTTACAGTAAATATAAAATCATGATCGTGTTCATTTCTAAGGGAGCCATTTTGAAACTCAAAAGGACCAAGTCCACCTGTGTTGGCAAGGCTACTACGGGCCACCCACTCACGGGCGCGATCCCACTACTGCTCGACACGGGTGCTTTTGGCTGCTGGGTTTCCCCCCTGGCCCGGTTCACACCTCCTTAGACAACCTGGCCACCCTTAGCTCCCTAGTGGTGGCCATATTGATGCCGAGCTTAGTGCGGACGTCCATTCAACATGAGGAATCCCGCAGCAGTGCTCCTTACCTCAAGCCATCCGTTGGCCCAGGCCTCCGAGTCGCCGGATTACAGGGTCGCGCCACCAACCCCAGCCGATGGTTCATGTCTCAAACATGATAGTTAACTTGCTCTCCTAACTTCAGTGACGTAATTTTGAGCAGTTTCTTCTCTAGAATGAAAAAAGAAAACACTGCCACCAACAAGACAAGTGACACAGTGTAGGACTTTACTGATGCACTTCCCACATCACGGTGGAACTGACTGGTCAAGAATATTCTTAGATGTTCAGGACTCCAGCATAGAATCAAGACATTGCCACTGTTTCTCTCGTCTGTATGAAGATATATAATCTTTTCTTCAAATCTAGAACGACTCCCTATTTTTTACGGTAAGTTGAATCAATGGTTGACTCAATACATGAATATTGGTACATATATCAGTTGAAACAGAGCCCAAGTACCAGAACAAAAGGTAAACAGCTTCTCGTGTTCCAGCTTAACATATTTCATGGTTCAATCACAAGGTACATAGTTGAGTATTTCATTTTGAAAAGGGACTCAAAAAGGATAGAGTTACAGCGTAAACATCAATTCTCTACTCCTTGCAAAAGTCACAACGTAATTTCTAAGGACAATAATCATTGGGCCTGAAAGGATCATAAACTTCCTTAGGAAATGACTCTCAAATTACAGTTCTGTTTCCGAAAATTGGATACCTTCTTCCTTTGGTTCAGACCAACAGCTTGGACCTGATATATTCTAGTAAAGATCTTTTAGAAGTATAAACAGCAGGTAACACAGCATGGCACTCCTCTCTCTATTCCAGACGTGGGACGTGCCCTTCTGGAGCCAGGGCGTCATGGAAACATTTGGAACAGTACAAGTGCTTTACTTCTCACAAATTTCGCGAGAACCAGATAATGAAGGTGGAACGTTACGCTAGAGTGTTTGGCTGGCACCATTTTCTGAAGAATAGATTCCAAATTTCGTACGTTAAGTCTCTTCTGATTCTTGAAGAAATTCCAGTGTGAGAGATGACCGGGGTTTTCAAAGCAAAATCTATTGTGAATAACTTCATTAACGAATAACATACATGTAAAATATTTCACTCCATTGCCCTAACTGATTACCGTCGAAAATAAAAACTATTTCCAACCCACTCACGGGCGCGATCCCACTACTGCTCGACACGGGTGCTTTTGGCTGCTGGGTTTCCCCCCTGGCCCGGTTCACACCTCCTTAGACAACCTGGCCACCCTTAGCTCCCTAGTGGTGGCCATATTGATGCCGAGCTTAGTGCGGGACGTCCAATCAACATGAGGAATCCCGCAGCAGTGCTCCTTACCTCAAGCCATCCGTTGGCCCAGGCCTCCGAGTCGCCGGATTACAGGGTCGCGCCACCAACCCCAGCCGATGGTTCATGTCTCCAACATGATAGTTAACTTGCTCTCCTAACTTCAGTGACGTAATTTTGAGCAGTTTCTTCTCTAGAATGAAAAAAGAAAACACTGCCACCAACAAGATAAGTGACACAGTGTAGGACTTTACTGATGCACTTCCCACATCACGGTGGAACTGACTGGTCAAGAATATTCTTAGCTGTTCAGGACTCCAGCATAGAATCAAGACATTGCCACTGTTTCTCTCGTCTGTATAAAGATATATAATCTTTTCTTCAACTCTAGAACGACTCCTATTTCTTATGGTAAGTTGAATCAATGGTTGACTCAATACATGAATATTGGTACATATATCACTTGAAACAGAACCCAAGTACCAGAACAAAAGGTAAACAGCTTCTCGTGTTCCAGCTTAACATATTTCATAGTTCGGTCACAAGGTACATAGATGAGTATTTCATTTTGAAAAAGGGACTCGAAAAGGATAGAGTTACCGCGTAAACATCAATTCTCTACTCCTTGCAAAAGTCACAACGTAATTTCTAAGGACAATAATCATTGGGCCTGAAAGGATCATAAACTTCCTTAGAAAATGACTCTCAAATTACAGTTCTGTTTCCGAAAATTGGATACCTTCCTCTTTGGTTCAGACCAACAGCTTGGACCTGATATATTCTAGTAAAGATCTTTTAGAAGTATGAACAGCAGGTAACACAGCATGGCACTCCTCTCTCTATTCCAGACGTGGGACGTGCCCTTCTGGAGCCAGGGCGTCATGGAAACATTTGGAACAGTACAAGTGCTTTACTTCTCACACATCTCGCGAGAACCGGATAATGAAGGTGGAACGTTACACTACAGTGTTTGGATGGCATCATTTCCTGAAGAACAGATTCCAAATTTCGTAAGTTAAGTCTCTTCTGATTCTTGAAGAAATTCCAGTGTGAGAAATGACTTGGGTTTTCAAAGCAAAATCTATTGTGAATAACTTCATTAACGAATAACATACATGTAAAATATTTCACTCCATTGCCCTAACTGATACGTGAAGTCTCCAGTTAGAAATATGTAGGTATTAAAGAAAGATATAGGGTGAATGAAGTCAAAATCAACGGACATACCGTCGAAAATAAAAAACTATTTCTAATCAAACTTTATGACGCTGATTGTAGCAAGTCATAGTTATATTACCTTACGAATAAATCACCTTCGTGTTCTTGGATATGATACATGTAACATTAATCCAGAGAAAAGAGAATTAAGAAAGTTTGTTCTTGAGTTTTGTTCATTTCCAGCGTATTACGTTTAAATTCAAACTTACAGTAAATATAAAATCATGATCGTGTTCATTTCTAAGGTGCCATTTTGAAACTCAAAAGGACCAAGTCCGCCTGTGTTGGCAAGGCTGCTACGGGCCACCCACTCACGGGCGCGATCCCACTACTGCTCGACACGGGTGCTTTTGGCTGCTGGGTTTCCCCCCTGGCCCGGTTCACACCTCCTTAGACAACCTGGCCACCCTTAGCTCCCTAGTGGTGGCCATATTGATGCCGAGCTTAGTGCGGACGTCCATTCAACATGAGGAATCCCGCAGCAGTGCTCCTTACCTCAAGCCATCCGTTGGCCCAGGCCTCCGAGTCGCCGGATTACAGGGTCGCGCCACCAACCCCAGCCGATGGTTTATGTCTCAAACATGATAGTTAACTTGCTCTCCTAACTTCAGTGACGTAATTTTGAGCAGTATCTTCTCGTGAAGGAAAAAAGAAAAGACTGCCACCAACAAGATAAGTGACACAGTGTAGGACTTTACTGATGCACTTCCCACATCACGGTGGAACTGACTGGTCAAGAATATTCTTAGATGTTCAGGACTCCAGCATAGAATCAAGACATTGCCACTGTTTCTCTCGTCTGTATAAAGATATATAATCTTTTCTTCAAATCTAGAACGACTCCCTATTTTTTACGGTAAGTTGAATCAATGGTTGACTCAATACATGAATATTGGTACATATATCAGTTGAAACAGAACCCAAGTACCAGAACAAAAGGTAAACAGCTTCTCGTGTTCCAGCTTAACATATTTCATGGTTCAATCACAAGGTACATAGTTGAGTATTTCATTTTGAAAAGGGACTCGAAAAGGATAGAGTTACCGCGTAAACATCAGTTCTCTACTCCTTGCAAAAGTCACAACGTAATTTCTAAGGACAATAATCATTGGACCTGAAAGGATCATAAACTTCCTTAGGAAATGACTCTCAAATTACAGTTCTGTTTCCGAAAATTGGATACCTTCTTCCTTTGGTTCAGACCAACAGCTTGGACCTGATATATTCTAGTAAAGATCTTTTAGAAGTATGAACAGCAGGTAACACAGCATGGCACTCCTCTCTCTCTATTCCAGACGTGGGACGTGCACTGCTGGAGCCAGGGCGTCATGGAAACATTTGGAACAGTACAAGTGCTTTACTTCTAACAAATTTCGCGAGAACCAGATAATGAAGGTGGAACGTTACGCTAGAGTGTTTGGCTGGCACCATTTTCTGAAGAATAGATTCCAAATTTCGTACGTTAAGTCTCTTCTGATTCTTGAAGAAATTCCAGTGTGAGAGATGACCGGGGTTTTCAGAGCAAAATCTATTGTGAATAACTTCATTAACGAATAACATACATGTAAAATATTTCACTCCATTGCCCTAACTGATTACCGTCGAAAATAAAAACTATTTCTAATCAAACTTTATGACGCTGATTGTAGCAAGTCATAGTTATATTACCTTACGAATAAATCACCTTCGTGTTCTTGGATATGATACATGTAACATTAATCCAGAGAAAAGAGAATTAAGAAAGTTTGTTCTTGAGTTTTGTTCATTTCCAGCGTATTACGTTTAAATTCAAACTTACAGTAAATATAAAATCATGATCGTGTTCATTTCTAAGGTGCCATTTTGAAACTGAAAAGGACCAAGTCCGCCTGTGTTGGCAAGGCTACTACGGGCCACCCACTCACGGGCGCGATCCCACTACTGCTCGACACGGGTGCTTTTGGCTGCTGGGTTTCCCCCCTGGCCCGGTTCACACCTCCTTAGACAACCTGGCCACCCTTAGCTCCCTAGTGGTGGCCATATTGATGCCGAGCTTAGTGCGGACGTCCATTCAACATGAGGAATCCCGCAGCAGTGCTCCTTACCTCAAGCCATCCGTTGGCCCAGGCCTCCGAGTCGCCGGATTACAGGGTCGCGCCACCAACCCCAGCCGATGGTTCATGTCTCAAACATGATAGTTAACTTGCTCTCCTAACTTCAGTGACGTAATTTTGAGCAGTTTCTTCTCTAGAATGAAAAAAGAAAACACTGCCACCAACAAGACAAGTGACACAGTGTAGGACTTTACTGATGCACTTCCCACATCACGGTGGAACTGACTGGTCAAGAATATTCTTAGATGTTCAGGACTCCAGCATAGAATCAAGACATTGCCACTGTTTCTCTCGTCTGTATGAAGATATATAATCTTTTCTTCAAATCTAGAACGACTCCCTATTTTTTACGGTAAGTTGAATCAATGGTTGACTCAATACATGAATATTGGTACATATATCAGTTGAAACAGAACCCAAGTACCAGAACAAAAGGTAAACAGCTTCTCGTGTTCCAGCTTAACATATTTCATGGTTCAATCACAAGGTACATAGTTGAGTATTTCATTTTGAAAAGGGACTCAAAAAGGATAGAGTTACAGCGTAAACATCAATTCTCTACTCCTTGCAAAAGTCACAACGTAATTTCTAAGGACAATAATCATTGGGCCTGAAAGGATCATAAACTTCCTTAGGAAATGACTCTCAAATTACAGTTCTGTTTCCGAAAATTGGATACCTTCTTCCTTTGGTTCAGACCAACAGCTTGGACCTGATATATTCTAGTAAAGATCTTTTAGAAGTATGAACAGCAGGTAACACAGCATGGCACTCCTCTCTCTATTCCAGACGTGGGACGTGCCCTTCTGGAGCCAGGGCGTCATGGAAACATTTGGAACAGTACAAGTGCTTTACTTCTCACAAATTTCGCGAGAACCAGATAATGAAGGTGGAACGTTACGCTAGAGTGTTTGGCTGGCACCATTTTCTGAAGAATAGATTCCAAATTTCGTACGTTAAGTCTCTTCTGATTCTTGAAGAAATTCCAGTGTGAGAGATGACCGGGGTTTTCAAAGCAAAATCTATTGTGAATAACTTCATTAACGAATAACATACATGTAAAATATTTCACTCCATTGCCCTAACTGATTACCGTCGAAAATAAAAACTATTTCTAATCAAACTTTATGACGCTGATTGTAGCAAGTCATAGTTATATTACCTTACGAATAAATCACCTTCGTGTTCTTGGATATGATACATGTAACATTAATCCAGAGAAAAGAGAATTAAGAAAGTTTGTTCTTGAGTTTTGTTCATTTCCAGTGTATTACGTTTAAATCTAAACTTACAATAAACATAAAATCATGATCTTGTTCATTTCTAAGGTGCCATTTTGAAACTCAAAAGGACCAAGTCCGCCTGTGTTGGCAAGGCTGCTACGGGCCACCCACTCACGGGCGCGATCCCACTACTGCTCGACACGGGTGCTTTTGGCTGCTGGGTTTCCCCCCTGGCCCGGTTCACACCTCCTTAGACAACCTGGCCACCCTTAGCTCCCTAGTGGTGGCCATATTGATGCCGAGCTTAGTGCGGACGTCCATTCAACATGAGGAATCCCGCAGCAGTGCTCCTTACCTCAAGCCATCCGTTGGCCCAGGCCTCCGAGTCGCCGGATTACAGGGTCGCGCCACCAACCCCAGCCGATGGTTCATGTCTCAAACATGATAGTTAACTTGCTCTCCTAACTTCAGTGACGTAATTTTGAGCAATTTCTTCTCTAGAATGAAAAAAGAAAACACTGCCACCAACAAGACAAGTGACACAGTGTAGGACTTTACTGATACACTTCCCACATCACGGTGGAACTGACTGGTCAAGAATATTCTTAGATGTTCAGGACTCCAGCATAGAATGAAGACATTGCCACTGTTTCTCTCGTCTGCATAAAGCTATATAATCTTTTCTTCAAATCTAGAACGACTCCCTATTTTTTATGGTAAGTTGAATCAATGGTTGACTCAATACATGAATAGTGGTACATATATCAGTTGAAACAGAACCCAAGTACCAGAACGAAAGGTAAACAGCTTCTCGTGTTCCAGCTTAACATATTTCATGGTTCAATCACAAGGTACATAGTTGAGTATTTCATTTTGAAAAGGGACTCGAAAAGGATAGAGTTATCGAGTAAACATCAATTCTCTACTCTTGCAAAAGTCACAACGTAATTTCTAAGGACAATAATCATTGGGCCTGAAAGGATCATACACTTCCTTAGAAAATGACTCTCAAATTACAGTTCTGTTTCCGAAAATTGGATACCTTCTTCCTTTGGTTCAGACCAACAGCTTGGACCTGATATATTCTAGTAAAGATCTTTTAGAAGTATGAACAGCAGGTAACACAGCATGGCACTCCTCTCTCTATTCCAGACGTGGGACGTGCCCTTCTGGAGCCAGGGCGTCATGGAAACATTTGGAACAGTACAAGTGCTTTACTTCTCACAGATCTCGCGAGAACCAGATAATGAAGGTGGAACGTTACACTATAGTGTTTGGATGGCATCATTTCCTGAAGAATTGATTCCAAATTTCGTACGTTAAGTCTCTTCTGATTCTTGAAGAAATTCCAGTGTGAGAGATGACTTGGGTTTTCAGAGCACAATCTATTGTGAAAACTTCATTAACGAATAACATACATGTAAAATATTTCACTCCATTGCCCTAACTGCTATGTGAAAAATCTCCAGTTAGAAATATGTAGGTATTAAAGAAAGATATAGGGTGAATGAAGTCAAAATCAACGGACATACCGTCGAAAATAAAAACTTTCTAATCAAACTTTATGACGCTGATTGTAGCAAGTCATAGTTATATTACCTAACGAATAAATCACATTCGTGTTCTTGGATATGATACATGTAACATTAATCCAGAGAAAAGAGAATTAAGAAAGTTTGTTCTTGAGTTTTGTTCATTTCCAGCGTATTACGTTTAAATTCAAACTTACAGTAAATATAAAATCATGATCGTGTTCATTTCTAAGGTGCCATTTTGAAACTGAAAAGGACCAAGTCCGCCTGTGTTGGCAAGGCTACTACGGGCCACCCACTCACGGGCGCGATCCCACTACTGCTCGACACGGGTGCTTTTGGCTGCTGGGTTTCCCCCCTGGCCCGGTTCACACCTCCTTAGACAACCTGGCCACCCTTAGCTCCCTAGTGGTGGCCATATTGATGCCGAGCTTAGTGCGGACGTCCATTCAACATGAGGAATCCCGCAGCAGTGCTCCTTACCTCAAGCCATCCGTTGGCCCAGGCCTCCGAGTCGCCGGATTACAGGGTCGCGCCACCAACCCCAGCCGATGGTAACCGTTTCAGATATAAAATTAAAGATCAAATAGCCAATTGTCATCTTAATCAGTTTCTGACAGGTGTACTTTATCGCATATTCAAGGGAAGACAGTACAAGTATACAGATATGTGGCAGTTTATTCATATGGGCTTGCAAAATATACTTAAGACATGCAATACAATGCTATATATGATAGCCATAACGGCTTACGAACACGGAATGTTTGCGTAGCCGGGTGTCGCGGTTAAATAACAAATAACTTTCGATGCCACGGTATATAGCACTGAAGATGGAATTGTATTTTAGTTCTCCATCGAAACTATATAACTTCGCGAAGTGCCAGCTTATGTTCCAGGTGCATTATGCCATTCGGTGTGATAACAGAAATACCTGCGGTGGACCAATTTGTTAGTATGTGTATCTTGTAAAACATACATCTCAACTTCAACATGAATATCACATATCTTTCCTTTATCATGAAAAATACTGAATAAAAAGAGAGCAGTGTATTTGGGAAACTAATTTTGTTTATGTAAAAGTAGGTGTAATGTACTTGTCAACAGAAGTATCAAGAGAATCTATAGAAACCTTTAACACTCAAGACTTATCTTAATGTTTGGGACAGTAATGTAATAGTTACATACAAGTAACCCTCAAGAAAACGGAATGCCGACATAGTGCCGGATATCAACAAGCAGACGAGACAGCAAACAGCCATACAACTCACAACAGAAGACCACTATAATGTTTACATATTTCAACGTCTGAAGTTTAGAGTGATGGTAGATTTCTATATTCAGATACAGAAGTATGGAGGAAAAGGACTACCAAGTCCGCTCAAGTAAAATAACATCGAATAATTTGTCAATTGATTATACTTACCTATAAGGCCTGATCCATCTATAGAAAGCACCTTATACTCTATTTCCAGCATGTTTCATGAGCTCAGTATCAGCTATGGAGCTCGATGACTCTAAATTCATGGCAGAGTCTTCTCAGTAAAGCTTCATCTGTAATCTCTACAATGCATTTTACTCACAGTCACAACGGCGCTTCCAATTTAACAACTACATCCGTCCACCCTGGTGAAGGAGGCCTACAGGTCGGTAAGCCTTCAGAGAAGACGGGGATGTTCCTCTTGGCTCACAGTTTAGCGTGATGGAAAGAGGGAACATATAGCAAAAAGTAGTAAGCGAGTACCAAAAACTATCGACTGCAGGTAAAAAAAAAAACTTTCGACAACAGATAACAAAAGCTATCGACCTATAAACAACATAAATGTTACAAACTACAAACTATTTGTAATGATTTCCTGATGTTTTTTTAAAGTGGTTCAACAACACTGCAACCAATCTTTTCATTCTCATCCAGTTATTCTTTTGTTTTACTGTCACATAAAAACTGTGCTTTATATATGTATTTTAAACTATGAATCTTATGGCACAGGAACGGCTAAAAACACGTCCTAAAAATTCCAAATCAATGAAGAAAAAAAAAAAAGTTTTTCTTTGCAGAAGCGAACCCCGGACATTGATCATGTCCAGGTATTTTGATTCTTTTTATCATCCAGTGATGCGGTCATTCAACTTATTCGAGTCGAGGTACAATATATTAAATAAGGTCATAAATGCGGCTCAAAATGTGGAACGCTTCACGATTTTGCGTGTCATCCTTGCGCAGGGGCCATGCTAATCTTCTCTGTATCGTTCCAATTTTAGTATATGTACTGCCGAAGCAAGTACATGAGGGACGGGTGTCGTAGAGGGAGGGATGTTTCGTGCAGCGTACCGCAGTTGATACTGGTGTGTATAATTGTGAATATATATACGTCGAAATATATTTCAAGGTGTATGTTTCTATACTACATGTATGGTAATGAAATAGAAATAAGATTAGCAAGAGAATATAATTGTTCTCATGTGCTTAAGAAATACGACTAAAATGTTGTCACTGTATGTGTTATAATGAAATTATGTTTTTTCTTTCATATATAACATTGTATCACAAACATTTCCAGAATTTCGTGTAACTTGTAGGTTCGTAGATGATAAGAGAAGAATGCAAAAATGTTTTCTAAAGTGGACTGAAAAATCACAAAAGGACCAAGTCCGCCTGTATTGGCAAGGCTACTACGGGCCACCCACTCACAGGCGCGATCCCACTACTGCTCGACACGGGTGCTTTTGGCTGCTGGGTTTCCCCCCTGGCCCGGTTCACACCTCCTTAGACAACCTGGCCACCCTTAGCTCCCTAGGGGTGGCCATATTGATGCCGAGCTTAGTGCGGACGTCCATTCAACATGAGGAATCCCGCAGCAGTGCTCCTTACCTCAAGCCATCCGTTGGCCCAGGCCTCCGAGTCGCCGGATTACAGGGTCGCGCCACCAACCCCAGCCGACGGTACATGTTTCGGATATAATAAAGTAATAACACTTACAACGATACGTATATGAGGTGGGAAACTAATGCAATGAAAACATAGGTGGGTTCTGATGCACGATAGTTGGAGAGACAAGGTATAGTGATCAATAAATGAAAGCGAGTCTGATCTAACATGAAAAGTAGAAATATTTCGGACCGCAGGCAATACAGCAGCACGAAACATCCCTCCCTCTACGACACCCTCACCTCATGTACTTGCTTCGGCAGTACATATACTAAAATTGGAACGATACAGAGAAGATTAGCATGGCCCCTGCGCAAGGTTAAGAGAAAAGGAAGTGTCGCTCGCCAACACCCAAACGTCAGAGATTCAATGCTGCCAATCCCTTTTCATTTTTCCTATTCATTTCAAGTTTGTTCTTTAGGTAGTTAGCTGATGGATTTTTTTTTTTTTTTTTTGGGGGGGGGGGGCATTCGACCATCAGGGCCAGAAATAAAACCTTACCGTCTTTAGATATTAAATCTAAGACCACAGGAACTGTTGCTATGTATAAGGACCATGTATGAATATTTGTGAGACTTGTTTTACTAAGAATGCTCTTACAAAAACGTATGACAGTTCTATATACATATCATAGTATTCCGGAAAACAGTTTGTAAATAGAGGCTTTAACCTTAATTACTTTCCTTTCTTTCCATCAGACATTCGAAAATAACTCCTTTAAATTCTAACGTTGGGAAGACCTTCTTAACACTGTCAAACCTTCTAGACAAATTCAGGCGTGTTGTGCATTCATGTAATTCCAAACACGACATTACCTTTGCTTCTAAAATGTTATTCTTCATGCTTCTGCAAGAGCGGTAAACACGTTTTCTCTGAATAGGTACCAGTCCCTGAACTCTCTCTCTCTCTCTCTCCATGGGAGACAGCAGCATTTCCAGGGAGTGCGAGGAATCGTATGAGTCAGTGGTGGCTCTGACGGACTTAAAGATGCTGTTTAGTTTATCTCAAAAGTTTTATCTAACAGGAATTCTGTCATGAAGTCTGGGAGTTCATCAGATTTGTAGAAAATACTTCCCACGTATTCCCCGCGTGTCGTAGAAGGCGACTAAATGGAGAAGCGGGGGGCTGGAAATCCTCCCCTCTCGTTTTTTTTTTTTTTTTTAATTTTCCAAAAGAAGGAACAGAGAAGGGGGCCAGGTGAGGATATTCCCTCAGGCCCAGTCCTCTGTTCTTAACGCTACCTCGCTAACGCGGGAAATGGCGAATAGTATGAATATATATATATATATATATATATATATATATATATATATATATATATATATATATATATATGTGTGTGTGTGTGTGTGTGTGTGTGTGTGTGTGTGTGTGTGTGTGTGTGTGTGTGTGTGTGTGTGTGTGTGTGTGTGTGTATGGAAGAGGAAATATCACCGATTTGTAGATCCTTAGGATTAGAGTTTTATCAAAAGTTAACACTTTATATTTGCGTTTGAAACAACGACCATCGGCTGGGGTTGGTGGCGCGACCCTGTAATCCGGCGACTCGGAGGCCTGGGCCAACGGATGGCTTGAGGTAAGGAGCACTGCTGCGGGATTCCTCATGTTGAATGGACGTCCGCACTAAGCTCGGCATCAATATGGCCACCACTAGGGAGCTAAGGGTGGCCAGGTTGTCTAAGGAGGTGTGAACCGGGCCAGGGGGGAAACCCAGCAGCCAAAAGCACCCGTGTCGAGCAGTAGTGGGATCGCGCCCGTGAGTGGGTGGCCCGTAGTAGCCTTGCCAACACAGGCGGACTTGGTCCTTTTGAGTTTTCACAATGGCACCTCAGAAATGAGCGACATCACGACAAATATGACTAAAATTTCAATATATATAGATCTATATGCCAGCATGATAATAGGGAAAAATATTACCATAAAATCTAGTTGGAAGATATCTTCTTTTATAAACACAACGATAAACTGCTTTATGCTTGAGGAAATTAATGTTACACCTTTCTTTAATAATCAAGACACATTCAGTACGAAATTTCTTCACGGATGATAAGCAGCAAAGCCGGGAAGTACTGTCTACATACAATATTCATAAATATTGAAGTTATTCAATCGTAATGGCATTTCTTGCAAGAATTTGGAGGAACAATTTAGTTTTCAATACATTCACTTCAATGAATGACTCCATGCAAAAAAACACTTGTAACTTCGGAACCTCAACAGTTGGTTCCTGGTCCGTAAGAAGGGTAGCACTTCTATCATTCTTACTTTTCCCATCACGTACTTGCTTAATAGCAACACACGTCCTCTGACTACGATGAGACATAAAGATCTGGTGCATCACGTGCTATCTACAGTTAATTCATCAAAACTTTCTTTTTTTTTAAGATATTTCGTACTAGGTCGATTAGATACCAACTGCTGGTGTGACTGGAGGGAAGATGTCAAAATACCCCAGTCATGGCCACCTCTGGTGAAAAGAAAATGAAGAACGAGAAGAGTCTAGATATCAATCGTGGCTCCTCACGCGTTCGGAGATCTGGTTCTTAAAGGGGAAACATGTTAAAGGAGCAGGTAAAAGAAAAAAAAGCAAGAAAGAAAATCTCACAGCTTCACCACTACAGGAAAGACAGCATCATAATGGTTAATAGGATAATAATTTGTAAGTCTTATAGGAGCCCGACATCCCTATAATCCAGATTTTATTGTCAAGTACAACTGATGGACAAAATCTTTTGAGAAACTTCATAATCTAGACCTTCGAATTAGGGAATACTCTTGGCGGAATTGACTCCATCATTATGTTGGAACTTCTGAATCGGTGAAGCCATACACTGATTCGAGAGGGTAGAGCTCTACCCTACGCATCATCAATAAGTTTCGTATATTTTTCTAGAATTACAAACTTCATTTATCCAAAGTATACATACATACGCACTTTAAGTTCACGTCAGAAACAACGACCATCGGCTGGGGTTGGTGGCGCGACCCTGTAATCCGGCGACTCGGAGGCCTGGGCCAACGGACGGCTTGAGGTAAGGAGCACTGCTGCGGGATTCCTCATGTTGAATGGACGTCCGCACTAAGCTCGGCATCAATATGGCCACCACTAGGGAGCTAAGGGTGGCCAGGTTGTCTAAGGAGGTGTGAACCGGGCCAGGGGGGAAACCCAGCAGCCAAAAGCACCCGTGTCGAGCAGTAGTGGGATCGCGCCCGTGAGTGGGTGGCCCGTAGTAGCCTTGCCAACACAGGCGGACTTGGTCCTTTTGAGTTTCACAATAGCACATCAGAAATGAACATGACAAATAAGACTACCAGTCAATTAATATCCAACTGCTTATTATCTTACCATCTGCACTTAAAAATACGTAATATTTGACAAATATGACAAAATCACGAAAACAAACTACTGTACATATCAGATCATTTATGGCTTCGGTAATTACGGTGTCTCTTATACATTGATTAGTTCATCAACTTTTCCAAGGTAACTTGGTATTCTAGAACCGCTTTTCAAAGTAAATTTCGCAACTACTAATCTTCAATGTGTTGCGTGGCACCGGACCTGGGGACATGGTTAGCAGGATTACCTGGGGTCCTTGGCCCATATCTCTTCTTTCTCAGGTTTTATGTCAACCGATACATTTTTCATTTACTGGTTTACCGTAAGACCTGATTTTGCTACTGACAGAAGAAAGTCATTTCTTTTACATTCTAAAAAGAAAGAGTATCTTTTCATATATAACATACATAACGGTAATTTCTTTATCTCACAGAGAAATCCTGAACATTAAAGGTAGTCTGCAACAAGTCATATATATACCTGAGTATGGACCATTATGAGACCACCTCCTTCATGTGCGCAGATGAGCAGTATAATTCTGTTCTTCGTTTCGTACTTCCTATAACTTTTCTATATTTTCAAAGTCAGCTCGACGAACCCGTACGGAGTTCAAAATAATACCTAAACCCTTTGTCTTTTCACTTGAGATGGCCTTTGATCGGGGCATAATATTCTTCCCATGTGCCAAGTCGAACATTAAAGACAAAAAAAAAAAATCACGTCTACCACGATGTTCTAACAACTGAATCTTTACTAGTAAAGTTTACACTGAGTCACATTTCATCATCGTGAGCGTCTAAGTTCTTTTTCACTCCACAAGAGACGATCTCATCCACATGCAGCATTATGTTTCGCATTTCCTTCGTGAAAAAAAAATCACTTATTTCCAAAGCTTAAAATCAAAAGTTAAAAACATTAACAAATCAACTTATGATCACATCTGAAACAACGACCATCGGCTGGGGTTAGTGGCGCGACCCTGTAATCCGGCGACACGGAGGCCTGGGCCAAAGGACGGCTTGAAGTAAGGAGCACTGCTGCGGGATTCCCCATGTTGAGTGGGCGTCCGCACTAAGTTCGGCATCAATATGGCCACCTCTGGGGAGCTTGGGGTGACCAAGTTGCCTAAAGAGGTGTGAACCGGGCCAGGGGGGAAACTCAGCAACCAAAAGCACCCGTGTCGACCAGTAGTAGGATCGCGCCCGTGAGTGGGTGCCCTGTAGTAGCCTTGCCAATACAGCAGGACTTGGTCCTTTTGAGTTTCACAATAGCACATACGAAATGAACAAGAGACAGTGAAGACTATCATTCAATTAATATCTATTTCTTCATCATTAATCACCTATTATATATACTAACATGACGTAATGTGCTATAAATATACAACACCTTGAAAACTAAAATGAAAACCAGATCATTATCTGCTTCAGTAAATACGATGTCAATCTAACAAAAAGCAGGCCATCAGCATGTCAACGGTAACTCGCTATTTCAGGTTCATTTTCGAAGTAAAATTTCGAGCTACTTCCCTCTATTGTGTACCGTCGCACAGCATCAGACGACATGGTAAGAAGAGAAGAAAGGACTCCTGACCCTTACGTTCTCGTTGTCAAGTTTTATGTCAAATGAAACATGTAACAATAAGAATTCTACGATTTACCAAACTCTTATTTACATCACCGAAAAAAAGATGTTTAATTCTGAAAAGGAGAAAAAATGTATTTTCATATATATCATAAATACACTAAAGTGTTTAAAACTAACAATGATTAGACTAAAGAAATGTTTCAAACCATATTTTTGACTGCTAAAATGCTCAAGACTAAATATTTTTGACCAACTCATTTCCGCTCGTGGATTGGTCGTAAGGCAATGCAACAACTTTAACTTCACGTTATGAAACAACGACCATCGGCTGGGGTTGGTGGCGCGACCCTGTAATCCGGCGACTCGGAGGCCTGGGCCAACGGATGGCTTGAGGTAAGGAGCACTGCTGCGGGATTCCTCATGTTGAATGGACGTCCGCACTAAGCTCGGCATCAATATGGCCACCACTAGGGAGCTAAGGGTGGCCAGGTTGTCTAAGGAGGTGTGAACCGGGCCAGGGGGGAAACCCAGCAGCCAAAAGCACCCGTGTCGAGCAGTAGTGGGATCGCGCCCGTGAGTGGGTGGCCCGTAGTAGCCTTGCCAACACAGGCGGACTTGGTCCTTTTAAGTTTCAAAATGGCACATTAGAAATGAACAATAGAAATTTCCAAGGTAACTCACTCAGATTCGTTTTTCACAACATCCACTGGCACAAAAACACTTGAAATGGTTAGGAGTACTCCTTACGTCCACATTCTCAGGGTTTTGTGCCTACTGATACATGTAACAAGATTTATGAAGTGATAAACAGAATTATAATCTAATTATAAGGAAATAATCCTCAATAAAAGAAATAATACCTTTCCATCTGTAGCATATACAATAGTAATTTCTATATCTAATGGAATACTTCGACTATGAATTCTCGAACACGAAAGCTCTACCAAAGGAGTGACGCTTAAAATTACAAATGACATTAGTTTAAAAGAAACTCATGTTCATTTTTTGAAACAACGACCATCGGCTGGGGTTGGTGGCGCGACCCTGTAATCCGGCGACTCGGAGGCCTGGGCCAAAGGACGGCTTGATGTAAGGAGCACTGCTGCGGGATTCCTCATGTTGAGTGGGCGTCCGCACTAAGTTCGGCATCAATATGGCCACCTCTGGGGAGCTTGGGGTGACCAAGTTGCCTAAAGAGGTGTGAACCGGGCCAGGGGGGAAACTCAGCAACCAAAAGCACCCGTGTCGACCAGTAGTGGGATCGCGCCCGTGAGTGGGTGCCCTGTAGTAGCCTTGCCAATACAGCAGGACTTGGTCCTTTTCATTTTCACAATAGCACATCGAAATGAACAAGAGACAGTGAAGACTATCATTCAATTAATATCTATTTCTTCATCATTAATCACCTATTATATATACTAACATGACGTAATGTGCTACAAATACACAAAACCTTGAAAACTAAAATGAAAACCAGATCATTATCTGCTTCAGTAAATACGATGACAATCTAACAAAAAGCAGGCCATCAGCATGTCAACGGTAACTCGCTATTTCAGGTTCATTTTCGAAGTAAAATTTCGAGCTACTTCCCTCTATTGTGTACCGTCGCACAGCATCAGACGACATGGTAAGAAGAGAAGAAAGGACTCCTGACCCTTACGTTCTCGTTGTCAAGTTTTATGTCAAATGAAACATGTAACAATAATAATTTTACGATTTACCAAACTCTTATTTACGTCATCACCGAAAAAAGATGTTTAATTCTGAAAAGGAGAAAAAATGTATTTTCATATATATCATAAATACACTAAAGTGTTTAAAACTAACAATGATTAGACTGAAGAACGTTTCAAACCATATTTTTGACTGCTAAAATGCTCAAGACTAACAATATTTTTGACTAACTCATTTCCGCTCGTGGACTGGGTCATAAGGCAATGCAACAACTTTAACTTCAAATTATGAAACAACGACCATCGGCTGGGGTTGGTGGCGCGACCCTGTAATCCGGCGACTCGGAGGCCTGGGCCAACGGATGGCTTGAGGTAAGGAGCACTGCTGCGGGATTCCTCATGTTGAATGGACGTCCGCACTAAGCTCGGCATCAATATGGCCACCACTAGGGAGCTAAGGGTGGCCAGGTTGTCTAAGGAGGTGTGAACCGGGCCAGGAGGGAAACCCAGCAGCCAAAAGCACCCGTGTCGAGCAGTAGTGGGATCGCGCCCGTGAGTGGGTGGCCCGTAGTAGCCTTGTCAACACAGGCGGACTTGGTCCTTTTAAGTTTCAAAATGGCACCTTAGATATGAACAATAGAAATTTCCAAGGTAACTCACTCAGAATCGTTTTTCACAGCATCCACTGGCACCAAATCACGTGAAATGGTTAGGAGTACTCCTTACGTCCACATTCTCAGGGTTTTGTGCCAACTGATACATGTAACAGAGATTCATAAAGTGATAAACAGAATTATAATCTAACATAAGGAAATAATCCAAAACAAAAGATAATACCTTTTCCATCTGTAACATATACAATAGGTAATTTCTACATCTAATGGAATACTTCAACTATGAATTCTCGAACACTAATGCCCTACCAAAAGAGTGACGCTAAAATTACCAATGACATTAGTTTAAAAGAAACTCATGTTCATTTTCTGAAACAACGACCATCGGCTGGGGTTGGTGGCGCGACCCTGTAATCCGGCGACTCGGAGGCCTGGGCCAACGGATGGCTTGAGGTAAGGAGCACTGCTGCGGGATTCCTCATGTTGAATGGACGTCCGCACTAAGTTCGGCATCAATATGGCCACCTCTGGGGAGCTTGGGGTGACCAAGTTGCCTAAAGAGGTGTGAACCGGGCCAGGGGGGAAACTCAGCAACCAAAAGCACCCGTGTCGACCAGTAGTGGGATCGCGCCCGTGAGTGGGTGCCCTGTAGTAGCCTTGCCAATACAGCAGGACTTGGTCCTTTTCATTTTCACAATAGCACATCGGAAATGAACAAGAGACAGTGAAGACTATCATTCAATTAATATCTATTTCTTCATCATTAATCACCTATTATATATACTAACATGACGTAATGTGCTACAAATACACAAAACCTTGAAAACTAAAATGAAAGCCATATCATTATCTGCTTCAGTAAATACGATGACAATCTAACAAAAAGGAGGCCATCAGCATGTCAACGGTAACTCGCTATTTCAGGTTCATTTTCGAAGTAAAATTTCGAGCTACTTCCCTCTATTGTGTACCGTCGCACAGCATCAGTCGACATGGTAAGAAGAGAAGAAAGGACTCCTGACCCTTACGTTCTCGTTGTCAAGTTTTATGTCAAATGAAACATGTAACAATAATAATTTTACCATTTACCAAACTCTTATTTACGTCATCACCGAAAAAAGATGTTTAATTCTGAAAAGGAGAAAAAATGTATTTTCATATATATCATAAATACACTAAAGTGTTTAAAACTAACAATGATTAGACTGAAGAAATGTTTCAAACCATATTTTTGACTGCTAAAATGCTCAAGACTAACAATATTTTTGACTAACTCATTTCCGCTCGTGGACTGGTCATAAGGCAATGCAACAACTTTAACTTCAAATTATGAAACAACGACCATCGGCTGGGGTTGGTGGCGCGACCCTGTAATCCGGCGACTCGGAGGCCTGGGCCAACGGATGGCTTGAGGTAAGGAGCACTGCTGCGGGATTCCTCATGTTGAATGGACGTCCGCACTAAGCTCGGCATCAATATGGCCACCACTAGGGAGCTAAGGGTGGCCAGGTTGTCTAAGGAGGTGTGAACCGGGCCAGGGGGGAAACCCAGCAGCCAAAAGCACCCGTGTCGAGCAGTAGTGGGATCGCGCCCGTGAGTGGGTGGCCCGTAGTAGCCTTGCCAACACAGGCGGACTTGGTCCTTTTGAGTTTCAAAATGGCACCTTAGATATGAACAACAGATTTTTCCAAGGTAACTCACTCAGAATCGTTTTTCACAGCATCCACTGGCACCAAATCACGTGAAATGGTTAGGAGTACTCCTTACGTCCACATTCTCAGGGTTTTGTGCCAACTGATACATGTACCGAGATTCATAAAGTGATAAACAGAATTATAATTTAACCATAAGGAAATAATCCCAAACAAAAGATAATACTTTTCCATCTGTAATATATATAATGGTAATTTCTACATCTAATGGAATACTTCAACTATGAATTCTCGAACACTAATGCCCGACCAAAGGAGTAACGCTTAAAATTACCTATGACATTAATTTAAAAGAAACTCATGTTCATTTCTGAAACAACAACCATCGGCTGGGGTTGGTGGCGCGACCCTGTAATCCGGCGACTCGGAGGCCTGGGCCAACGGACGGCTTGAGGTAAGGAGCACTGCTGCGGGATTCCTCATGTTGAGTGGGCGTCCGCACTAAGTTCGGCATCAATATGGCCACCTCTGGGGAGCTTGGGGTGACCAAGTTGCCTAAAGAGGTGTGAACCGGGCCAGGGGGGAAACTCAGCAACCAAAAGCACCCGTGTCGACCAGTAGTGGGATCGCGCCCGTGAGTGGGTGCCCTGTAGTAGCCTTGCCAATACAGCAGGACTTGGTCCTTTTCATTTTCACAATAGCACATACGAAATGAACAAGAGACAGTGAAGACTATCATTCAATTAATATCTATTTCTTCATCATTAATCACCTATTATATATACTAACATGACGTAATGTGCTACAAACACAAAACCTTGAAAACTAAAATGAAAGCCAGATCATTATCTGCTTCAGTAAATACGATGACAATCTAACAAAAAGTAGGCCATCAGGATGTCAACGGTAACTCGCTATTTCAGGTTCATTTTCGAAGTAAAATTTCGAGCTCCTTCCCTCTATTGTGTACCGTCGCACAGCATCAGTCGACATGGTAAGAAGAGAAGAAAGGACTCCTGACCCTTACGTTCTCGTTGTCAAGTTTTATGTCAAATGAAACATGTAACAATAATAATTTTACCATTTACCAAACTCTTATTTACGTCATCACCGAAAAAAGATGTTTAATTCTGAAAAGGAGAAAAAATGTATTTTCATATATATCATAAATACACTAAAGTGTTTAAAACTAACAATGATTAGACTGAAGAAATGTTTCAAACCATATTTTTGACTGCTAAAATGCTCAAGACTAACAATATTTTTGACTAACTCATTTCCGCTCGTGGACTGGTGGTCATAAGGCAATGCAACAACTTTAACTTCAAATTATGAAACAACGACCATCGGCTGGGGTTGGTGGCGCGACCCTGTAATCCGGCGACTCGGAGGCCTGGGCCAACGGATGGCTTGAGGTAAGGAGCACTGCTGCGGGATTCCTCATGTTGAATGGACGTCCGCACTAAGCTCGGCATCAATATGGCCACCCCTAGGGAGCTAAGGGTGGCCAGGTTGTCTAAGGAGGTGTGAACCGGGCCAGGGGGGAAACCCAGCAGCCAAAAGCACCCGTGTCGAGCAGTAGTGGGATCGCGCCCGTGAGTGGGTGGCCCGTAGTAGCCTTGTCAACACAGGCGGACTTGGTCCTTTTGAGTTTCAAAATGGCACCTTAGATATGAACAACAGACTTTTCCAAGGTAACTCACTCAGAATCGTTTTTCACAGCATCCACTGGCACCAAATCACGTGAAATGGTTAGGAGTACTCCTTACGTCCACATTCTCAGGGTTTTGTGCCAACTGATACATGTACCGAGATTCATAAAGTGATAAACAGAATTATAATTTAACCATAAGGAAATAATCCCAAACAAAAGATAATACTTTTCCATCTGTAACATATATAATGGTAATTTCTACATCTAATGGAATACTTCAACTATGAATTCTCGAACACGAATGCCCTACCAAAGAGTGACGCTTAAAATTACCAATGACATTAGTTTAAAAGAAACTCATGTTCATTTCTGAAACAACGACCATCGGCTGGGGTTGGTGGCGCGACCCTGTAATCCGGCGACTCGGAGGCCTGGGCCAAAGGACGGCTTGATGTAAGGAGCACTGCTGCGGGATTCCTCATGTTGAGTGGGCGTCCGCACTAAGTTCGGCATCAATATGGCCACCTCTGGGGAGCTTGGGGTGACCAAGTTGCCTAAAGAGGTGTGAACCGGGCCAGGGGGGAAACTCAGCAACCAAAAGCACCCGTGTCGACCAGTAGTGGGATCGCGCCCGTGAGTGGGTGCCCTGTAGTAGCCTTGCCAATACAGCAGGACTTGGTCCTTTTCATTTTCACAATAGCACATACGAAATGAACAAGAGACAGTGAAGACTATCATTCAATTAATATCTATTTCTTCATCATTAATCACCTATTATATATACTAACATGACGTAATGTGCTACAAATACACAAAACCTTGAAAACTAAAATGAAAGCCAGATCATTATCTGCTTCAGTAAATACGATGACAATCTAACAAAAAGTAGGCCATCAGGATGTCAACGGTAACTCGCTATTTCAGGTTCATTTTCGAAGTAAAATTTCGAGCTCCTTCCCTCTATTGTGTACCGTCGCACAGCATCAGACGACATGGTAAGAAGAGAAGAATGGACTCCTGACCCTTACGTTCTCGTTGTCAAGTTTTATGTCAAATGAAACATGTAACAATAATAATTTTACCATTTACCAAACTCTTATTTACGTCATCACCGAAAAAAGATGTTTAATTCTGAAAAGGAGAAAAAATGTATTTTCATATATATCATAAATACACTAAAGTGTTTAAAACTAACAATGATTAGACTGAAGAAATGTTTCAAACCATATTTTTGACTGCTAAAATGCTCAAGACTAACAATATTTTTGACTAACTCATTTCCGCTCGTGGACTGGTGGTCATAAGGCAATGCAACAACTTTAACTTCAAATTATGAAACAACGACCATCGGCTGGGGTTGGTGGCGCGACCCTGTAATCCGGCGACTCGGAGGCCTGGGCCAACGGATGGCTTGAGGTAAGGAGCACTGCTGCGGGATTCCTCATGTTGAATGGACGTCCGCACTAAGCTCGGCATCAATATGGCCACCACTAGGGAGCTAAGGGTGGCCAGGTTGTCTAAGGAGGTGTGAACCGGGCCAGGGGGGAAACCCAGCAGCCAAAAGCACCCGTGTCGAGCAGTAGTGGGATCGCGCCCGTGAGTGGGTGGCCCGTAGTAGCCTTGCCAACACAGGCGGACTTGGTCCTTTTGAGTTTCAAAATGGCACCTTAGATATGAACAACAGATTTTTCCAAGGTAACTCACTCAGAATCGTTTTTCACAGCATCCACTGGCACCAAATCACGTGAAATGGTTAGGAGTACTCCTTACGTCCACATTCGCAGGGTTTTGTGCCAACTGATACATGTACCGAGATTCATAAAGTGATAAACAGAATTATAATTTAACCATAAGGAAATAATCCCAAACAAAAGATCATACTTTTCCATCTGTAACATATATAATGGTAATTTCTACATCTAATGGAATACTTCAACTATGAATTCTCGAACACTAAGGCCCGACCAAAGGAGTAACGCTTAAAATTACCTATGACATTAGTTTAAAAGAAACTCATGTTCATTTCTGAAACAACAACCATCGGCTGGGGTTGGTGGCGCAACCCTGTAATCCGGCGACTCGGAGGCCTGGGCCAACGGATGGCTTGAGGTAAGGAGCACTGCTGCGGGATTCCTCATGTTGAGTGGGCGTCCGCACTAAGTTCGGCATCAATATGGCCACCTCTGGGGAGCTTGGGGTGACCAAGTTGCCTAAAGAGGTGTGAACCGGGCCAGGGGGGAAACTCAGCAACCAAAAGCACCCGTGTCGACCAGTAGTGGGATCGCGCCCGTGAGTGGGTGCCCTGTAGTAGCCTTGCCAATACAGCAGGACTTGGTCCTTTTCATTTTCACAATAGCACATACGAAATGAACAAGAGACAGTGAAGACTATCATTCAATTAATATCTATTTCTTCATCATTAATCACCTATTATATATACTAACATGACGTAATGTGCTATAAATACACAAAACCTTGAAAACTAAAATGAAAACCAGATCATTATCTGCTTCAGTAAATACGATGACAATCTAACAAAAAGCAGGCCATCAGCATGTCAACGGTAACTCGCTATTTCCGGTTCATTTTCGAAGTAAAATTTCGAGCTACTTCCCTCTATTGTGTACCGTCGCACAGCATCAGACGACATGGTAAGAAGAGAAGAAAGGACTCCTGACCCTTACGTTCTTGTTGTCAAGTTTTATGTCAAATGAAACATGTAACAATAATAATTTTACGATTTACCAAACTCTTATTTATGTCATCATCGAAAAAATGTTTAATTCTGAAAAGGAGAAAAAATGTATTTTCATATATATCATAAATATACTAAAGTGTTTAAAACTAACAATGATTAGACTGAAGAACGTTTCAAACCATATTTTTGACTGCTAAAATGCTCAAGACTAACAATATTTTTGACTAACTCATTTCCGCTCGTGGACTGGTCATAAGGCAATGCAACAACTTTAACTTCAAATTATGAAACAACGACCATCGGCTGGGGTTGGTGGCGCGACCCTGTAATCCGGCGACTCGGAGGCCTGGGCCAACGGATGGCTTGAGGTAAGGAGCACTGCTGCGGGATTCCTCATGTTGAATGGACGTCCGCACTAAGCTCGGCATCAATATGGCCACCACTAGGGAGCTAAGGGTGGCCAGGTTGTCTAAGGAGGTGTGAACCGGGCCAGGGGGGAAACCCAGCAGCCAAAAGCACCCGTGTCGAGCAGTAGTGGGATCGCGCCCGTGAGTGGGTGGCCCGTAGTAGCCTTGTCAACACAGGCGGACTTGGTCCTTTTGAGTTTCAAAATGGCACCTTAGATATGAACAACAGACATTTCCAAGGTAACTCAATCAGAATCGTTTTTCACAGCATCCACTGGCACCAAATCACGTGAAATGGTTAGGAGTACTCCTTACGTCCACATTCTCAGGGTTTTGTGCCAACTGATACATGTACCGAGATTCATAAAGTGATAAACAGAATTATAATTTAATCATAAGGAAATAATCCAAAAACAAAAGATAATACTTTTCCATCTGTAACATATATATAAGGGTAATTTCTACATCTAATGGAATACTTCAACTATGAATTCTCGAACACTAATGCCCGACCAAAGGAGTGACGCTTAAAATTACCTATGACATTAGTTTAAAAGAAACTCATGTTCATTTCTGAAACAACGACCATCGGCTGGGGTTGGTGGCGCGACCCTGTAATCCGGCGACTCGGAGGCCTGGGCCAAAGGACGGCTTGAAGTAAGGAGCACTGCTGCGGGATTCCTCATGTTGAGTGGGCGTCCGCACTAAGTTCGGCATCAATATGGCCACCTCTGGGGAGCTTGGGGTGACCAAGTTGCCTAAAGAGGTGTGAACCGGGCCAGGGGGGAAACTCAGCAACCAAAAGCACCCGTGTCGACCAGTCGTGGGATCGCGCCCGTGAGTGGGTGCCCTGTAGTAGCCTTGCCAATACAGCAGGACTTGGTCCTTTTGATTTTCACAATAGCACATCGAAATGAACAAGACAATGAAGACTATCATTCAATTAATAACTATTTCCTCATCATTAATCATGCACTATATATCCTAACATACCCTAATTAATGTGCTACAAGTACACAACCTTGAAAACTACCATTAACACCAAAACATTAACTGTTTTAGTAAATACGATGTCAATCTAACAACAAGCAGGCCATTAACATGTCCACGGTAACTCGCTACTTCCAGTTCATTTTCAAAGTACACTTTCGAACGACTTCCCTCTACTGTGTACCGTCGCACAGCATCAGACGACATGGTAAGAAGAGAAGAAAGGACTCCTGACCCTTACGTTCTTGTTGTCAAGTTTTATGTCAAATGAAACATGTAACAATAATAATTTTACGATTTACCAAACTTTTATTACGTCATCACTGAATAAAGATGTTTAATTCTGAAAAGGAGAAAAAATGTATTTTCATATATATCATAAATACACTAAAGTGTTTAAAACTAACAATGATTAGACTGAAGAACGTTTCAAACCATATTTTTGACTGCTAAAATGCTCAAGACTAACAATATTTTTGACTAACTCATTTCCGCTCGTGGACTGGTCATAAGGCAATGCAACAACTTTAACTTCACATATGAAACAACGACCATCGGCTGGGGTTGGTGGCGCGACCCTGTAATCCGGCGACTCGGAGGCCTGGGCCAACGGATGGCTTGAGGTAAGGAGCACTGCTGCGGGATTCCTCATGTTGAATGGACGTCCGCACTAAGCTCGGCATCAATATGGCCACCACTAGGGAGCTAAGGGTGGCCAGGTTGTCTAAGGAGGTGTGAACCGGGCCAGGGGGGAAACCCAGCAGCCAAAAGCACCCGTGTCGAGCAGTAGTGGGATCGCGCCCGTGAGTGGGTGGCCCGTAGTAGCCTTGTCAACACAGGCGGACTTGGTCCTTTTGAGTTTCAAAATGGCACCTTAGATATGAACAACAGACATTTCCAAGGTAACTCAATCAGAATCGTTTTTCACAACATCCACTGGCACCAAAACAATTGAAATGGTTAGGAGTACTCCTTACGTCCACATTCTCAGGGTTTTGTGCCTACTCATACATGTAACAAGATTCATGAAGTGATAAACAGAATTATAATCTAAGCATAAGGAAATAATCCAAAACAAAAGATAATACCTTTCCATCTGTAACATACATAATGGTAATTTCTATATCTAATGGAATACTTAAACTATGAATTCTCGAACACGAATGCTCTACCAAAGGAGTGACGCTTAAAATTACCAATGACATTAGTTTAAAAGAAACTCATGTTCATTTTTGAAACAACGACCATCGGCTGGGGTTGGTGGCGCGACCCTGTAATCCGGCGACTCGGAGGCCTGGGCCAACGGATGGCTTGAGGTAAGGAGCACTGCTGCGGGATTCCTCATGTTGAATGGACGTCCGCACTAAGTTCGGCATCAATATGGCCACCTCTGGGGAGCTTGGGGTGACCAAGTTGCCTAAAGAGGTGTGAACCGGGCCAGGGGGGAAACTCAGCAACCAAAAGCACCCGTGTCGACCAGTAGTGGGATCGCGCCCGTGAGTGGGTGCCCTGTAGTAGCCTTGCCAATACAGCAGGACTTGGTCCTTTTGATTTTCACAATAGCACATACGAAATGAACAAGAGACAGTGAAGACTATCATTCAATAATATCTATTTCCTCATCATTAATCATGCACTATATATCCTAACATAATCTAATTAATGCCTTGAAAACTACCATTAACACCAAAACATTAACTGTTTTAGTAAATACGATGTCAATCTAACAGCAATCAGGCCATTAACATGTCCACGGTAACTCGCTACTTCCAGTTCATTTTCACAGTACACTTTCGAACGACTTCCCTCTACTGTGTACCGTCGCACAGCATCAGAGGACATGGTAAGCAAAGAAAAAAAGGACTCCTGACCCATACGTTCTCACTGTACAGGACTCTGACCCTTACGTTCTCATTGTAAAGTTTTATGTCAAATGAAACATGTAACAATAATAATTTTGTGATTTACCAACTCTTATTTACTTCATCATCGAAAAATGTTAATTATATTTAATTCTGAAAACGAGAAAAAATGCATTTTCATATATATCATAAATACACTAAAGTGTTTAAAACTAACAATGATTTAGACTGCAGAAATATTTCAAACAATAGTTTTGACTGCTGAAATGCTTAAGACTAACAATATTTTTGACCAACTCATTTCCGCTCGTGGACTGGTCGAAAGGCAATGCAACAACTTTAACTTCACATATGATACAACGACCATCGGCTGGGGTTGGTGGCGCGACCCTGTAATCCGGCGACTCGGAGGCCTGGGCCAACGGATGGCTTGAGGTAAGGAGCACTGCTGCGGGATTCCTCATGTTGAATGGACGTCCGCACTAAGCTCGGCATCAATATGGCCACCACTAGGGAGCTAAGGATGGCCAGGTTGTCTAAGGAGGTGTGAACCGGGCCAGGGGGGAAACCCAGCAGCCAAAAGCACCCGTGTCGACCAGTTGTGGGATCGCGCCCGTGAGTGGGTGCCCTGTAGTAGCCTTGCCAATACAGGCGGACTTGGTCCTTTTTAATTTTCACAATGGCTCCCTATTAACGACAAAACAACGAAGACTCGATGATTCATTTATTATCTAAATGCTAATCATCTTATCATGTAGTATATACACTGACATTAGCATAATTTATTACAATTATACAATAACTACCAAATGTCACCAGATCATTAATGGCTTTCGTAAATAAGATGTCACTTTACAATGAGAAATCCATCCACATTTCTAAAGTAACTCGCTCCTTTGGAAGCCCTTTTCAAAGCAAATTTCGCAGCTCTTAACCTCCACTGTGTCCGGGGAACCGAACTAAAGGAAAGTGGCTAGGAGTACGAGGGATCTTCACCTCTTATGTACTTCCTGTCAGGTTTTGTGTCAAGTGATACTTGTGCAAATATTCACTTAGTGATTCCACGATGTAAATGTATCTGTACAGAAAAAAATATATTTGTGCTAATTATCATTTCATGGTTCAACGATGTAATGTATCTATACAGAAAAAAATATATTTGTGGCAATAATCATTTCATGGTTCAACGATGTAATGTGTCTCACTAAAGAAAAAATATTGTTTCAGTTTCAAGTCGTTCTGGATTTCAGATATAGATGACCTTTTCATTTTGTATGTGAAGTTAAAGTTATCGTGCTGAGGTCAATCCTCAAGTTGAGATGACGTTGGTCAAAAATATTGTTAGTTTTGAACATTTCAGCCACCAAAATCATTGTTAGTTTAAACATGTTCAGCATGTCTGTGTTAAATATGAAAATATACTTTCAGTTGCTCAGAAAACGACTTTTTTTTTCCAAGATGAGGTAAATAAGAGTTCGGTAGATCACTAAATTAATAAATTACTGTTGCACATATCATTTGACACAAAACTTGACAATGAGAACGTAAGGGTTAAGAGTCCATCCTTTTCCTGCTTACCATGTCCCCTGAGTCGGTGCCACAGGAGACAAAGGAGGGAAATAGCTCCAAATTCTAATCTGAAGAGGAAGGCTATGGAGCGAGCTGCCGTGGACATGTTTATGGACTGCTTGTTGTCAAACTGACATCGTATTTACAAAAGCCATTAACGACTTGGTGTCAATGGTAGTTTTCATGGTTTTTTATATTTGTAATCCATTTAGTCATGTTACTTTATACACTATAAGATTATGGAAAAGCAAATAGATATTAATTTAATGATAGTCTTCATTCCCTTGTTCATTTCGAATGTGCCATTTTGAAACTCAAAAGGACCAAGTCCGCCTGTGTTGACAAGGCTACTACGGGCCACCCACTCACGGGCGCGATCCCACTACTGCTCGACACGGGTGCTTTTGGCTGCTGGGTTTCCCCCCTGGCCCGGTTCACACCTCCTTAGACAACCTGGCCACCCTTAGCTCCCTAGTGGTGGCCATATTGATGCCGAGCTTAGTGCGGACGTCCATTCAACATGAGGAATCCCGCAGCAGTGCTCCTTACCTCAAGCCATCCGTTGGCCCAGGCCTCCGAGTCGCCGGATTACAGGGTCGCGCCACCAACCCCAGCCGATGGTTCTTGTTACTATGTTACCTTTTGTAACAAAATGTTCAGCGTTTTTGTTATTTGGAAAAAAAAAAGGACTCCAGTGTGAAAAGTGACTGTGTGTATGAGTTTACTGATTCACCTCAGACATCACTGTCATCTTCACCTGGTCAAGAATATTTCCAGTGAGAACGACTCCAGCACGGAATTCAGACAATGACACTGTATGTCTACCCTATGAAAAGGTGATCTCTGAAATCTTGAATGACTTGAAATAGAAAACCTTTTTCTTTTTCTGCAGAGGTACATTACATCGTGGAATCATTTAAGCGAATAACTGGTACAAGTATCAGTTGACACGAAACTTGACTAGTACACATGAAGTAAAGGGCATCATTTTGTACTGAAGTCGTTGTATTAGAAAATATTCTTGACCAAGTGAACATGACGGTAATGTCTGACGTGAATCAGTAAACTCATCCACACAGTCACTTTTCACATTGGTGTCCTTTTTTTCCAAGTAACAACAACGCTAAATGTTTTGTCACAAAAGGTAACATAGTAGCAAGAACCATCGGCTGGGGTTGGTGGCGCGACCCTGTAATCCGGCGACTCGGAGGCCTGGGCCAACGGATGGCTTGAGGTAAGGAGCACTGCTGCGGGATTCCTCATGTTGAATGGACGTCCGCACTAAGCTCGGCATCAATATGGCCACCACTAGGGAGCTAAGGGATGGCCAGGTTGTCTAAGGAGGTGTGAACCGGGCCAGGGGGGAAACCCAGCAGCCAAAAGCACCCGTGTCGAGCAGTAGTGGGATCGCGCCTGTGAGTGGGTGGCCCGTAGTAGCCTTGCCAATACAGGCGGACTTGGTCCTTTTGCGTTTCAAAATGGCACCTCGTAAATTAACTGGATCATGACGAATACCACTCAGTTTTTATTTTCAATTCATCAATATTCTACATAAAAAAAAAAATAACGGTATATTAGATTGAGGCAGCCATTTGGCTGAAAATACACCATTGATGTATTACAGACATTACAAAACTGGCAGTTCATGATAATAACTAGTTAACTACTCAAAAAAGGGGCGTGAGAACAAGTTCGGCTGGAAATCTGCATACTCTGGATAAGCACTTCCGGTGGCAGATGTGCAGGAATGTTTACTGAGCCTCTACAACGGTTTATGCATTAGACAGCTGAACATATAAGTGACGAACGGTTACAGTAGTTCAGCGAGATGTTCACTTCCTTAGCTGTTCGCTCGTTCGTGGATTGTTTCCGACGTTCACAATGGTAGGTAAAGGACTGTTCATGTATTAGATTGGAACTAGTCCTTCGTGCTGCGGGCCGTGGTGGAGAGGCAGGCGCCGGGGGTTGGGTTTGCATGGTGGGAGGGTGTGTGTGCAAAGTGGCTGCTGTTTTTCCGTGCTTAGCCTCCACCTCCCTAATGCTGGAAGCGGTGAACAAGTACGGAAAATTATATATATATATATATATATATATATATATATATATATATATATATATATATATATATATATATATATATAGTGTGTGTGTGTGTGTGTGTGTGTGTGTGTGTGTGTGTAAAAATGAATCGTGCCATCAGCATATTCTAAAGTAACAAAACAAAACCTAAACTTCGAGACATTTCTGAAAAAAAAGACTCAAATCCCCTTTACGGAACGAAATGAGCTTTCCCATCGTTTATAAACCATAGAACATCTTTCCCCACGTCAGAGAAGGATACAGAGAGCGGGTTCTATAATGTGCTGGAGTGATTAAAACGAGAGAGCGAGTGGAAATGATTAAAACGAGAGGAAAAAAACTAGGTTAAGTTAGTTTTACCACGAACTGACGAATCTACAATGATTGTATATATCCTTCCTCCTTCCTGGGATTTCCCACTGGGGGTCCACTCCCTCTAAGTGGGGTTGGGTTGGTTGGGGGGTTTCTAGACACTGGGCAGGTCTATGCAAGGCGATCCCATTTCTGGTGATTGACTCATGGAAAACACGGTCCCATGGTGTAATGGTTAGCACTCTGGACTTTGAATCCAGCGATCCGAGTTCGAATCTCGGTGGGACCTCGTTTTCTTCCCTTCTAATGATATAAAGCCTCAGCTTGCCTCTACCTTTTAATAATTCAACGGTGTTTAAAAAGTTACAACCCGGACATTAAACGTTCGTTGGGTTAAATACATCATAATGAATTTATCGACGAACTCTCTGGATATCCATACCATTGTAATTGGACAGTTATTTATTCATTTATTTATCTACGTAATAACAGCAGATAATCGTTAGAATACAGCGGCAGTTTACAGGCAAACACATAAATCAGACGCAAGGCGTTTCGGGCGGCAAACTTAACGCCATTTCACACCGACTTGTCTGGCGACACATGGCAGATATATAGAGAGTATAAAGATGTACTTTATTCCTGACACCATCACTAACCATTACGACACCGGTGGAGACAGTGCACCTACGTGTGATCCTCACTATAAAACACAGTGTACCACCTGAAATACGCTACTTAAGCCCGGTAAGTATTAAGTCTAAGTATTGATGTGGCGCGCGCAACGCGAGTCTGGCTCTGACAATATTTTTCATTTGTTATTTGAACTAATCTTAAAACATACTTCTCAGTGCAGCCTGATATTAATGTATATATATGTGCGCATGGTAATTATCATCATTCAGTACTGAAAGGAATTACGATTATAACTTCTTAATGTATAATGTATATGCAGCATTATAAATGCTTTTCTGTTGCTAAGAATATCTTCAAATTTCAACTGAATTGTCAGTCGAATCACATACACACACACACACATATATATATATATATATATATATATATAATTAAGCTTCATTCCTACATTGCTATACACCGGTCCCATGGTGTAATGGTTAGCACTCTGGACTCTGAATCCAGCAATCCGAGTTCGAATCTCGGTGGGACCTTGCCCTATCTTTTTTTTTTCTCCTTGCCAGGGAAACAATAACTTTTAACAAATCTTAAAAAAAAAAGGTGAAAAGTTTGTGTATGTACCTACGACATACTTTTTTTTTTACCATGAGACAATACCTACCCACACGTTCCAACGAAACGTCTCCGTAAGAGAATGCTTGTACACGAGTACCTACGGCAAAAATTTTACACAGTTCTTACGTCTAGATTTTACACAGTACTTACGTCTAGATTTTACACAGTACTTACGTCTAGATTTTACACAGTACCTACGTCTAGATTTTGCCAAAAAGGTGAGGCGAGCGGGTAGTGGACACCTCATGGAAATATGGGATTATGAGTAATATAACCCCCTTCCCTCTTCTGCCTTATACGAGAGAGTTCACTTTATCACAGAAACATGAGAGACTCGTCATATATATATATATATATATAATGATCTCCTTGCCCATAAAAACCGTGCACTTTCTCACATAGGAAGTTTCTCCTCTTGTTGAAATTCATATATTTTGTTAGAAGTTAATCATTTATTTTTTGTTATGCATTTATTTTGTTGAAAGTTATTCATTTACTTTGTTGGTAATCGTTTCTTTTGTTGTTATTCATTTATTTTGTTGGAAGTTATTCATTCATTTTCTGTTGAGTTCTTCATTTAGAGCGAGACCGGTCTGTTGTTCATTTCCTTCTCCCAAGTTTCTCTGTTCCTCCTTTTCTTATCCTGGTATACTCTCTCCTCGCTCCATTATACAGTACCTCACTGGTGCTGGCTGGCTGCAGTGTCGCCTTTATCCTTGTCACTGCTCTCATCTCGAAGTTCCTTTCCAATTCGATAATTTTTTCTACTCCATTCTTTCCTCTTTCTTTCACATTCCCTCCGTAACTGTGGCGTGAGGTACCCACATCCTTACTTCTTTGCAAATTTCACAGAACTACTAAACACAGAGCCCTGGTTCCTGGCTGGTGAACTCCATTTCCCAATCTATGTTACCACAGGAACTGCTGATGTTTCTGTAGTTTCCAGGATTATCATCACTTTTAAGTCTTAGTCTCACACTCCAAACTTTTAACATCTTTATTCACTACATAGTTATGAGAGAGCTTTACACGAAGACCTTTTTTCATATTGGTGAACCACATATAACATTTTCAATTTCCAATATTCAATGATTCTTATAAGTTCACTGACACAGTACTGGTTATTTCCCTGTACGCATTCTCAAAACTTGTCTCCCTGAGAATCCAATTCTCCAAGTCTGTCTCTTAATAACTGAATCTCTCATTGTAGGTGCTTTACTGTCTCTATAGAGTAAGTGTTTCGCTGCTTAATGTACCTTCCTGATTGTTCTATCACTGTTGTAAATGTATATTTGTCCTGGGTCGTTAAAAATTCCTTGGAGGGTTATATAACATGGCTATTATGTATTACTCCCCTAAACTTACTCTTCACGTTATGTACTGTCTGAATGAGCTAATCCTTCCTCTCTTTTGTCTTCTCTTTCAGTCCTTACAATCACGTAATCCTTTAGGCAAAACAAGAGAGATCTCATGTCGTTAGTTTTGTTTCCACGACTCCAATAATATCAGGTGCTCTATCCATTCTACGATACGACTCAACAATCTCAGGTGCGCTTTCCATTCTACGATCCATGACTCAACAAACTTAGGTGTACTTTCCATTCTACGATCCATGACTTGCCTATACCGGGTGCACTTTCCATTCTACGATCCATGACTAGCCAATACCGGGTGCACTTTCCATTCTACGATCCATGACTCAACAAACTTAGGTGCGCTTTCCATTCTACGATCCATGACTCGGCAATACCGGGTGCGCTTTCCATTCTACGATCCATGACTCGCCAATACCGGGTGCGCTTTCCATTCTACGATCCATGACTCGCCAATACCGGGTGCGCTTTCCATTCTACGATCCATGACTCGCCAATACCGGGTGCGCTTTCCATTCTACGATCCATGACTCGCCAATACCGGGTGCGCTTTCCATTCTACGATCCATGACTCAGCAATACCAGGTGCACTTTCCATTCTAATATCTTAGACTTCCCCCATTTTAATATCTTTGACTTCCCTCTCTCTTTCATTAACTATCAATCCATCAACAACTCAAACATTACTCTCAGTCTGCTACTACCATCTCGCAAGACTCCTGCCCTCTCTGCTACGCTGGCTGGGCTGCTCTGTCCTCTTGCCTCATTTGGTGCTTCCAGTCTTTCGCCTTCTGACTGTATTCTTAGTTTCTTTTTTCTTTCTTTCTTTCTTATCTTCCCCAATTTTCCTTCGAGTTATCACATTTGATGAATTCACAAATGAACTCGACCATTCTTTTTAAGTTCCTCTGCTTGCCTGGCTACATCCTGGCTAGATGACTGTTCCTCTGCTTGCCTGGCTACATCCTGGCTAGATGACTGTCTCTCTGATTGCCTGGCTACATCCTGGCTAGATGAGTTCCTCTGCTTGCCTGGGTACATCCTGGCGAGATGACTCCAAGTAAAACGTAACCATGAGAGAGAGAGAGAGAGAGAGAGAGAGAGAGAGAGAGAGAGAGAGAGAGAGAGAGAGAGAGAGAGAGAGAGAGTTCTAGAGAAACTCCGTGTGGGTTGTAGACTAGGCCAGCACGGGGAGAAGCCGTCCGCCTCACCTTATGGATAATCAAAAAAAAAAAAAAAGAAAATTTGGTTGTGGGTCCTTCAGGACGTGGGGTCTGCATGTGGCCAGTGCCCTGATGACTAGCCAAAGGGTTCACCATCTTGCCTCAATAACAGTAATATGAAATAAAGCGATCACAACCCGTCACTTACTCCTGGCATATCATTGGGTGTAACACACACACACACACACACACACACACACACACACACACACACAAATTATAATAGAGTTAATAAGTGTCACATGACGACAAAGTTGTGACCAGCTGCCTCCTACCGCACTAAGGCACACCTTGATCACAAGTGTGGCCCCTTGAATATGATAGCCTTGAGCCTGTCATTTGACCCTTAGGGTAAGCGACAAAGGGCAGGCTATCGTCGTCAAGGGCCGTGCCACCGTGCTCAAGGGTAATAATACCCTCTTGCTCAAAGGGTGGCTCCGCGGTGCTTTAAGGGCCTGGCTGTTCAGCTCAAAGGCTGATGGACTAGTATCAAAGGCTGGTGGACTAGTATCAAAGGCTGATGAACTAGTATCAAAGGCTGGTGGACTAGTATCAAAGGCTGGTGGACTAATATCAAAGGCTGATGGACTAATATCAAAGGCTGGTGGACTAGTATCAAAGGCTGGTGGGCTAGTATCAAAGGCTGGTGGACTAGTATCAAAGGCTGGTGGACTAGTATCAAAGGCTGGTGGACTAATATCAAAGGCTGATGGACTAATATCAAAGGCTGGTGGACTAGTATCAAAGGCTGGTGGACTAGTATTAAAGGCTGGTAGACTAGTATCAAAGGTTGGTGGACTAGTATCAAAGACTGGTGGACTATTATCCAAGGCCACAACATCGTAGCCAAGGGGCGTCATCTTTATCTACCCTCGTAATGAAGGGGGTAACTCAAGTCCTTTAATCATCGAACTAACCCATCGGACATAATAACGTCTGACCGACCAATTACAGTAAGTTGCAAAATGACCACTTAGCACTGGCGGGCCTCGTGGCGCAATGGTAGCGCGTCTGACTCCAGATCAGAAGGCTGGGTGTTCGAGTCACTCCGGGGTCAAGAACTCTTTTTTTCCCTCTCTTTTTTTTCCCCCCCTGTTGATAGTGTTAATGTTGTTGTAGTAGTAACGTGGGATTCTGGTCTTTCTGAATTTCAAAGTCTTCCACAACACGAAGGGTGTAATATACTCTAAAAATATAAATAAAGAAGTCTCACGGGATCCTGAATACAATTATAGACATTTTGATCCCACATTCTTCGTCTTTCTCATCTTCTGGCAAATGTTTCACCGCAAAATAATTGGCTTCTAATCATCTCTTTGTAAGTCATACGTCGTTCTTTTTTTTTTTCCCCAGGCGATTCTGAATGTAGGTTTCTGGACATATATAACCCTTTAACATTACTACTACTTCTGCTTCTTCTGGACATAAAATATGCCCCCTGTGAGATTCGAACTCACGACCCCTGGTTTACGAGACCAGTGCTCTTACCACTGAGCTAAGGAGGCTACCGAAAGAGACGAAATACGGAAATTAGAAATTATTTTCCGACACACACACGACGCCCAGTCACGATCATACTCCATTACTGTGAAAATAACACTAGATGGTTAACACCTGGCTTCAGCAGACACTTTCCTCCGCGATGCAAAACATTACGACTCCACAATTCACAAGTCCTGAGAAAAATATGTATATACTTTATCAGAGTATTAACAAGTTTTGTAATAAATCATTTTCTTTTTTTTTTGACGTTAACAAACCTCTTGATTGTTTTGTTTACTCTCGTTAGCAACCAAGGTATGACTGGCCCTTGTGGGTCTTGGTGGTGCTCAAGGGCTGCTGGCTCTGTTAAAGGGTTGTAGGAGTGCTCTGGGGCTGTTGTCTTAGTGTTAATGGGGTGTAAGTCCTGCTCAAGGGCTGTGTTAATGGGGGTGTAAGTCCTGCTCAAGGGCTGTGTTAATGGGGTGTAAGTCCCGCTCAAGGGCTGTGTTAATGGGGGTGTAAGTCCTGCTCAAGGGCTGTTAATGGGGGTGTAAGTCCTGCTCAAGGGCTGTGTTAATGGGGGTGTAAGTCCTGCTCAAGGGCTGTGTTAATGGGGGTGTAAGTCCTGCTTACGGGCTGTGTTAATGGGGGTGTAAGTCCTGCTCAAGGGCTGTGTTAATGGGGGTGTAAGTCCTGCTCAAGGGCTGTGTTAAAGAGGTGTAGGTTCTGCTCAAGGGCTATATTAAAGAATTATAGGACGTGCTCGAGGGCCGTGTTAAAGGATTGTAGGACGTGCTCAAGGGCTGTGTTAAAGGATTATGGGACGTAGTCAAGGGCTGTGTTAAAGGATTGTAGGTCGTGCTCAAGTCATGTACCGTTGTGCTTAAAGGGATGCGCCGTCGTGCTCAAGGGTCGTACCGTCTTGTTGAAGAGGTCGAGAGTTTGTAACTCTCTCTCTCTCTCTCTCTCTCTCTCTCTCTCTCTCTCTCTCTCTCTCTCTCTCTCTCTCTCTCTCTCTCTCTCTCTCTCTCTCTCTCTCCTACTTTTCCCACATGTGGGCTGCTGGCATTCAGCCCCACAAACACACACACACACACACTCAACCACATACGTAAAGCTTGACAAGTGACTCAAACACTTCGTTACTTGCTACTTTATATATATTTCCCTGTAAGTAATTACCGACTTGTACAGTATGGGGAACAGAGAGTTCTGTACTCATGGAGCACCCTCGTCTCTTGAAGTATTTCTATTACCTAACCATCCCTCTGAGCTTCCGTTTACCACAGGCATTCACCGTTCCCTTGATTCACGTCTTCCATTCATCCACCACTTTATGCTATAAAGGTACTTCTCTACATATTTTGGAACGAATTTCTTGCTTCATTTCACGTTATGTCCTCTGGTCAATCAATACCTACAGCTTTCTACGAACTGTTCGGTGTCTACATCATCAATCTGGTTCAAAATCGTACGAGGGTGCGATCAGGTTACCCCTTTGTTCTTCTGTCTTCCTCGGTGGGTAAGTCGAAAGCCTCTATGACTTTCCCTGTCCATACATCAGCTCTTAATTCTGGCACGACCATTGTTGACCTTCACTGGACATTCTCTTGCGGCTCTCTTTGTGCTGCTTTAGGTAAGGTGACCCAAAAACCCGAGTGGCACACAGAGGGAGCCTGGCTCTCGTGGGTGCCGGGTGGGATAACAAGACTGACTAACCCCCTTAGATCCAGTGCTAAGTTAGGTCCCTCACCACACAGGAGGGTTATCCGCCCTAGAGCATAGGGCCCCAGCACCTCCCGAGTTGCAGGGAAGGTTTAATCTCAAACAACAACATCTCAGACGCACGTTCTCATTCTAGTTTTCACCTAAATGTGAACAACATGATCAATACTTTCTCATCCATGAATTCAAATCCCGCCTCAATATGTGTCAACCGGATTTCTGAACGGCTCTCCAAAGCCAGGACTTTGGCGGTAAAGTTAAGGGACGATGTTGACTCTCAAGACCTCTCTCACACAAAGATTGCTGCAGGCTGTTCCCTGCTCGATGATATCATTCACATCGAAGTCTATTTCCTCATTACTTTACATCTGAAGTTCATCAGTCACCTTTGGAGTCTGCCCACGTCCCCTTGTAAGTTGATGCAATCATTTTCTCGTCAGACCTACGTTCATCAGTCACCTTTGGAATCTGCCGACGTCCCCTTGTAAGCTGATGCAATCATTTTCTCTTCAGACCTCACTCATGTCTTTGGCATCATTTCCAAACATGTTCAGGCAGAGTCCCGTCCTTCTAGCAAGTCTTTCCCATAAATCAAGAAAAACAGTGGTCCTAGGACATGACCCTGCGGCACACCGCCACCAGCGGCGACCTCAACACATTTGGAGAATGCTTCCCTGACTTGTGTCCTCGGTTCCTTAGACTCAGATAACCTTCTCTCCATCAATGGAGTCTCTCCCTTATTCCTGCCTGAAGATAAGAGCTTCTTTACCTTCCTCCTGTATGATGCAGGGTCAAATGCTTTCTGGCACTCCAGATACCCCCATTCCACACAAGACATCCTCCACTGTGGTAAGAGCGATGCAGTAATCTTTTTCTTTCTTTTCTTTCTTTTTGGCAAAATGTCGTCGGAGCTCGTTGACAAGTACTATTTCATTCTTGTCGGGTTTAAAGTCTTGATCCTCACTTCGCATGTCATATCCCCAGTTGTAATGCTAATGGCGTGACTCTCCTCGGAACTAAATCACATTGAACTGGTCTCACCCGAGTTCTACAAGCGCACCACTAGAAATAAGCCTCTTTTATGGCTCCCTTTAGCACTCCTTTGGCATAGTAAGGTCTACTCTTTTTATTCATCGGTGTATCGTCATACGGCCAGTATATAGCCTAAATTAATCATATCTATCCACTGGTGTGTAATGTGATTACATATTTGTATTGTACGGGGTGGGAGTTTCACACTCGTAGAGCCCCCATCTCTTGGCCATTCTATTATCATACAGCTTCTTATGTTTAAATTATGCAGTCTGCATAACCCACTTCCTCAATCACTGTTTCATTCATACACCACTCATACTATAAAAGTGCTTCTTAATATCCATTTTAACCCACGTCCTCAATCACTTTCATTCATGCACCACTCATCCTATAAAAGTGTATCTTATCCTTTTTAATTAGTCTTTTTTACTTAATTCCCTGTTATGTTCCCTGGCTGCTCTATCCCTACATCTCTCGAAGAACTGTTTACAGTCTACGTAATCGATGTTCCAAAAATTTAAAGCTTGAGAGATCAGGTCACTCCCACAATCTTTCCCTGATAACAAGCTTACTTAATTCTGGCATCATCTTTGTTGCCCTCCTCTCTACCTCCTCTATTAGCTTTTTGTGCTTCTTTAGGTGCTGTGACCAAACTTGAGAAACCTCTCTCTTCAATAAAATTCTGTAGTTTCAAAATGCCAATTTGAGGGGGAGACCTGCTAACCAATCTTCTTAACTTAAAAGATCTCATTTAACACATTACGAACTACGGGGCCGGGCCTAACCAAAAGTTTTAATATCATCAACATTTTTTTACGGATTTCGGCAGAACCCTCAGCGGAACACAGGATCTGAGAAATTATTACCATATTTCCATAATATGACTTGCAAGGTACGGGTGTTTACCTTACCATCGCTCTTTACCAGCACCGACTGATCAAACAACACCTGACACACATCACAGACTATCGAACTTCGTATCACAAAGTAGATTCCTTAAAGTAAAAAAAAAAAAAAAAAAGTATTCAACTAAGGATTTTCTGGCTTTGCTCTCCTCTCATAACATCGGGGGTGTAGCTCAGTGGTAGAGCGTTCGCTTTGCATGTGAAAGGCCCCGGGTTCGATCCCCGGCACCTCCATCACAATAGGATCCGATGGATTACTCTTTTCTTTTTTTTCACAGAGATGCTTCACTTTGCAAGCGGTCATCGCAGGAATCTCGATGCCAGGAGGGGAATTTATGACCGGCATATATACCCGGTGTGTCGAATCTACCCTACTAAAAATAGGTGAAATATTTATAGTACAAATCAGTCCGACATTATGTGCATCGCTTGGTTGTTTACCCATACTTAAATAAGATGCCTAAGGTGAGTAAAACCGTACCCGAAGCAAGGAAGTTTCAGAACAGGATTCTCCCTGAAAACGAGTGAAGTTGCAAGGCTGTATGTACATGAAGCCAGCGACGACAATAAATCTATAAACACGTTAGAGGAAAAATGGAAGAGACATCATCTCAAAGAGACTCAACCAGGCCGATCATAAGCAGTTCTGTCAGACAGGTTGGAACTAGTCGACTGGCAGATATAAGACCAATAACATCTGCCATGATGTGAAGAAATTCTTCATCCGTTATGCCCGACGAGTGACAGCAAGCCCAAATGAATAATGCAGAGGAAGGAGGAGAAACATCTGAGGACAGGAGACATGATGGTCTATGAAGAAGGCACTTGTTGTATGGCTGAAGCAGTGGCCTGGGGTTATAATATTGCGAAGAAATGTGCAAAAAAAAAAAAGCACGACAAAAAAAAAATTAAGATACTTAAGAAAGGCCGAGCCTGATATATGCACATTACCCTTCCATTAGGGTCACACAGGTATGCAGATAAACAAACTCATGACAAGCTGTACCGCTCTTAATTCTGTGCAAGTGTTTCAAGGACTCGAGTGCCAAGAGAATGTGTGTACTCCCTTGTCCTAGGGTGCAAAAAGGTTATCCATCATAGGTACTACACACGAGGAGGGCAGACAGGCGGCCAACCACTCCAGCAACACATAACCGCATCCCTTCCAACATGGCTTGGCAGATGAGACCGTCTCGGGTGCACTCGCTGTGGTAAGCTCAAGTCCAACGCCAAAAGCACCTCAGTTGATTACGTTCTCCGTGACTGAGGAGGAAGATGGGAAGGAAGAGTCCGCATTTCACTTAATTCTTGGTGGCTTCCTGGTGGGCTGAGGGCGACATATTTTATGAAAGTTGACCGTATTCCAACCAACTGCCGAGCGCGAGGGGATGTAGCTCAAATGGGAGAGCGCTCGCTTAGCATGCGAGAGGTACGGGGATCGATACCCTGCATCTCCAATCATTCTTTTCTTTCCGGAATAATTCTTTCTTTTAATATAAGCTTGGCTACCCCATATCTTTAATCATGTCATGGACTCTCTCCACATAATCTAAAGCAAGCAAACTGTTGCCCCTTCTCACTCGACATACTTGTATGTAACACTAAGTGTTCCTTAAAGGTCGTTAATCTATTTCACTAAAACAGCCCCAGTGTTTTTCCTCTTCCTTTCCAAATAACTAAGACAACAATGGCGATCTCCCTCACTGGTACCAGGGCACGAAAATGGGGTTACTTACACAGAAGCAAGAGCTCTTCCCAAGCTAAATAAATAACTCCATTGAATAATACCATGCCAATCTTAACCCCATTGAATAATACCATGCCAATCTACGTCGTCACAAATAATACCCTTACTCTCAGCAAGTGGCCAAAAACCAGTTACTCTTGAACACACACGCAACCTTCAGACGGGAAAAATATTTATATTGACGGCTTCCTCAACCCTTCTGCCGAAGGGAGGTCTTGAAGTCCAGCCACTGCAAACCAACCTAATAGTACAATAGGAGAGAAGAATGTCAGGGAAATTTTATGAAACATTTTCCTAACAATCACGAGCTGCCCTTCGCCCTACACACTCTGGGACGAGATTGTAACATGCTTGTCACTCGAGCAAGATAAAAAGAGCTGTAAGCTGCACCGGTGATGGAATTAACGTCGAAATGTAGTGGATTTCCTCTCACGTTGTTCTCTAAGAACATGATAAAGTTGGAGTCTCAGCCAACCTTGTGCTTTGATAATGAGACTGTTGGAACACAATATGGACTGACAAACCAGAGTATAAAAGCTGTTATCAGAATAAAACAAACAAATGTATCTAAAACCGAAATAAGACTGCAAATAAGCACTCGCAAGTCCATTTCATACACACAATACAGAGAGAGAGAGAGAGAGAGAGAGAGAGAGAGAGAGAGAGAGAGAGAGAGAGAGAGAGAGAGAGAGAGAGAGAGAGAGAGAGTGTTTGCTGAAACAGTTCGCACATACGGAGAGGATGAGTGAGTAAAGGTTGACAAAAAGGACATGTATATCAGAAGTGGAGGGGAAACAAAGAAAGGACACATGGAGTAAAAAATGCTTAAGTGGTCATGGTCTGAACATGCAGGAGGATGAACAGAGTGAATTAGAGCGATGTGATATACATGGGGCGACGTGCTGTCAAACGTCTGAGTTAGCATGGGAAGCATCCATGGGAAACAATGGAAAAGTGCGTGGGGCCTGGTTGTGGACAGGTGGTTGTTGTTTCAGTGCATAACGTATGACAGCTAAAGAATAGATTTGTGTGCACAAGGCCTTTTCTTCACCTGTTCCAGACACTACCATGCTAATTACGGTTCACATATTTCCTGCATGCTTAAAGGATATCTGAACAAATGTGCACATTTCATGATCCCTGGTGGTGAACCTTTGACGAAGTACGTATGTAGAGGCACAATGATAAGGAGTCTTTTGGGGGAAATGAAACTCTGTAAACTTACTGTCTTCATGTAAGGAGAATAGGATGTTTCATAATAGTATTCAGATTTAAAAGTGCCTCCATTACCTTATAAAACAGAAAAAATAAGAGAAAGCAGATATCTAGACTCCTTCCAGTGAGTGTTTACCTAAATTCTTCTAATAATAATCATACATTGTCAAATGTACTTACAACAATAACTGGTCTCATTTGAATGTTTTCACTTACCTGATTGTCGTTCACTGCATTTGCAGCTGTGGAACTTTTACTCACTGATATCTACTAATTAGTACTCTACCACACACACCTATAAACTACTAAACTGTACTTAACAGAAAACAGTATCGAAGAAAGTTATCATACCTATATTTTTCTTATATATGTATATCTGCTGTTAGTAAAAAGTTAGACTAACACATAAATTTATTGTCTACCATACATACAGCATATACTATATATGCACAGTGACTGACTGCACAGGTAGAAGAACAAAAATCCATAATGCTCATGGCCAAGCAATGCTTCAATTTTGAAATTTTACAGATTTTAGAAATTAAAGGGCCACAGATTGTGGTCTAAACACGGTGAAACTACCATACGTGTTCTTTTTTGTATATATATATATATATATATATTCATAACATTATACTTGATCGCCGTCTCCCGCATCAGCGAGGTAGCACTGGAAACAGACGAAGAATGGTCCATCGAAGAATGGTTCATCCACTCATATACACACATATATATACACAAACGCCCATACACACACATATACATAGGAACATGTACATACATATACATACACATATACATATTCATACTTGCCTGCCTTCATCCATTCCTGGCACTACTCTGCCCCACAGGAAGCAGCATCACTACCCCACTTCAGCAAGGTAGAGCTACGAAAACGGACAAAAAAAAGGCCACATTCATTCACACTCAGTGGCTAATTGTAATGTGTAATGCATCAAAACCACAGCTCCCTATCCATATCCAGCCCCCACACACCTTTCCATGGTTTACCCCAGACGTTTCACATGCCCTGGTTCAGTCCACTGACAGCACGTCGACCCCTGAATACCACATTGTTCCAGTGCACTCTAATCCTTGCACGCCTTGCACCTTCCGGTATGTTCAAGCCCCAATCGCTCAAAATCTTTTTCACTCCATCTTTCCACCTCCAATTTGGTCTCCCACTTCTCCTCATTCCCTCCACCTCTGACAAATACATCCTCTTTGTCAATATAACACAATATAATTTTTTTTTTCTTTTTTTTTTTTATACTTTGTCGCTGTCTCCCGCGTTTGCGAGGTAGCGCAAGGAAACAGACGAAAGAAATGGCCCAACCCCCCCCATACACATGTATATACATACGTCCACACACGCAAATATACATACCTACACAGCTTTCCATGGTTTACCCCAGACGCTTCACATGCCTTGATTCAATCCACTGACAGCACGTCAACCCCGGTATACCACATCGCTCCAATTCACTCTATTCCTTGCCCTCCTTTCACCCTCCTGCATGTTCAGGCCCCGATCACACAAAATCTTTTTCACTCCATCTTTCCACCTCCAATTTGGTCTCCCTCTTCTCCTCGTTCCCTCCACCTCCGACACATATATCCTCTTGGTCAATCTTTCCTCACTCATTCTCTCCATGTGCCCAAACCACTTCAAAACACCCTCTTCTGCTCTCTCAACCACGCTCTTTTTATTTCCACACATCTCTCTTACCCTTACGTTACTCACTCGATCAAACCACCTCACACCACACATTGTCCTCAAACATCTCATTTCCAGCACATCCATCCTCCTGCGCACAACTCTATCCATAGCCCACGCCTCGCAACCATACAACATTGTTGGAACCACTATTCCTTCAAACATACCCATTTTTGCTTTCCGAGATAATGTTCTCGACTTCCACACATTCTTCAAGGCCCCCAGAATTTTCGCCCCCTCCCCCACCCTATGATCCACTTCCGCTTCCATGGTTCCATCCACCGCCAGATCCACTCCCAGATATCTAAAACACTTCACTTCCTCCAGTTTTTCTCCATTCAAACTCACCTCCCAATTGACTTGACCCTCAACCCTACTGTACCTAATAACCTTGCTCTTATTCACATTTACTCTTAACTTTCTTCTTCCACACACTTTACCAAACTCAGTCACTAGCTTCTGCAGTTTCTCACATGAATCAGCCACCAGCGCTGTATCATCAGCGAACAACAACTGACTCACTTCCCAAGCTCTCTCATCCCCAACAGACTTCATACTTGCCCCTCTTTCCAAAACTCTTGCATTTACCTCCCTAACAACCCCATCCATAAACAAATTAAACAACCATGGAGACATCACACACCCCTGCCGCAAACCTACATTCACTGAGAACCAATCACTTTCCTCTCTTCCTACACGTACACATGCCTTACATCCTCGATAAAAACAATATAATATAATATATAATAAACATATATATTATCCCTGGGGATAGGGGAGACAGAATATTTCTCATGCATTCCCTACGTGTCACAGAGGGCGACTAAAAGGGAGGGAGCGGGGAGCTGGAAATCCTCCCCTCTTGTTTTTTAATTTTCCAAAAGAAGGAAGAGAGAAGGGGGCCAAGTGAGGATATTCCCTCGGAGGCTCAGTCCTCTGATCTTAACACTGACTCGCTAACGCAGGAAGTGGCGAATAGTATGAAATTGGCAGAATGCTTGCATAGTGCCATTGTACAAAGGCAAAGGGGAATAGAGTGAGAGCTCAAATTACAGAGGTATAAGTTTGTTGAGTATTCCTGGTAAATCATATGGGAGGGTATTGATTGAGAGGGTGAAGGCATGTACAGAGCATCAGATTGGGGAAGAGCAGTGTGGTTTCAGAAGTGGTAGAGGATGTGTGGATCAGGTGTTTGCTTTGAAGAATGTATGCGAGAAATACTTAGAAAAGCAAATGGATTTGTATGTAGCATTTATGGATCTGGAGAAGGCATATGATAAGATGCTCTGTGGAAGGTATTAAGAATATATGGTGTGGGAGGCAAGTTGTTAGAAGAAGTGAAAAGTTTTTATCGAGGATGTAAGGCATGTGTACGTGTAGGAAGAGGGGAAAGTGATTGGTTCTCAGTGAATGTAGGTTTGCGGCAGGGGTGTGTGATGTCTCCATGGTTGTTTAATTTGTTTATGGATGGGGTTGTTAGGGAGGTGAATGCAAGAGTTTTGGAAAGAGGGGCAAGTATGAAGTCTGTTGGGGATGAGAGAGCTTGGGAAGTGAGTCAGTTGTTGTTCGCTGATGATACAGCGCTGGTGGCTGATTCATGTGAGAAACTGCAGAAGCTGGTGACTGAGTTTGGTAAAGTGTGTGAAAGAAGAAAGTTAAGAGTAAATGTGAATAAGAGCAAGGTAATTAGGTACAGTAGGGTTGATGGTCAAGTCAATTGGGAGGTAAGTTTGAATGGAGAAAAACTGAAGTAAAGTGTTTTAGATATCTGGGAGTGGATCTGGCAGCGGATGGAACCATGGAAGCGGAAGTGGATCATAGGGTGGGGGAGGGGGGCGAAAATCCTGGGAGCCTTGAAGAATGTGTGGAAGTCAAGAACATTATCTCGGAAAGCAAAAATGGGTATGTTTGAAGGAATAGTGGTTCCAACAATGTTGTATGGTTGTGAGGCGTGGGCTATGGATAGAGTTGTGCGCAGGAGGATGGATGTGCTGGAAATGAGATGTTTGAGGACAATGTGTGGTGTGAGGTGGTTTGATCGAGTAAGTAACGTAAGGGTAAGAGAGATGTGTGGAAATAAAAAGAGCGTGGTTGAGAGAGCAGAAGAGGGTGTTTTGAAATGGTTTGGGCACATGGAGAGAATGAGTGAGGGAAGATTGACCAAGAGGATATATGTGTCGGAGGTGGAGGGAACGAGGAGAAGTGGGAGACCAAATTGGAGGTGGAAAGATGGAGTGAAAAAGATTTTGTGTGATCGGGGCCTGAACATGCAGGAGGGTGAAAGGAGGGCAAGGAATAGAGTGAATTGGAGCGATGTGGTATACCGGGGTTGACGTGCTGTCAGTGGATTGAATCAGGGCATGTGAGGCGTCTGGGGTAAGCCATGGAAAGCTGTGTAGGTATGTATATTTGCGTGTGTGGACGTATGTATATACATGTGTATGGGGGTGGGTTGGGCCATTTCTTTCGTCTGTTTCCTTGCGCTACCTCGCAAATGCGGGAGACAGCGACAAAGCAAAGAAAGAAAAAAAAAAAAAAAAAAAAAATATATATATATATATATATATATATATATATATATATATATATATATATATTTTTTTTTCTTTTTTTTCTTCATTAAACTCAATCACCATCTCCCACATCAGCGAGGCAGCACAAGGAAACAGACAAAAGAATGGCCCATCCCACCCAAATACATATGTATATACATAAACGCCCACACACACACATATACATACCTATAAATTTCAACGTATACATACATAGACATATACATATATACACATGTACACATTCATACTTGCTGCCTTCATCCATTCCTGTCGCCACCCAACCACATATGAAACAGCTAACCCCCCCCCGACATGTGCATGCAAGGTAGCGCTAGGAAAAGACAAAAAAGGCCACATTTGTTCACACAGTCTTTAGCTGTCATGTGTAATGCACCGAAACCACAGCTCCCTTTCCACATCCAGGCCCCCTAAGACTTTCCAAGGTTTACCTCAGATGCTTTACATGCCCTGGTTCAATCCATTGACAGCACACTGACCCCGGTATACAACATCGTTCCAACTCACTCTATTCCTTGCACGCCTTTCACCCTCCTGTATGTTCAGGTCCTGATCGCTCAAAATTTGTTTCACTCCATCCTTCCACCTCCACTTTATCTATTCATTATTTATCATCTTATCATACTTAATGGCTGTTTCCCACATCAGCGAGGTGGCACCAGGAAACAGACACATTTACTGATATTGTTTCCTGAAAACTCAAGACTTAAACAGGCAGTTATCTTGAATTCATTGGACCATGGATACTGGGAGTTCTTTGATTTTAGAAATAATGACTTTTTAATAATTCTGTACTTATGTATATAAATGTTTAGACAGTTAAAAAGACTGCATTTCAGCTGTTGATGTTTATCTTGATCAAGAGAGGTTTTCAGTTATCAAAGCATATTTTTGTTATCAAGTTCTAATGTCAATAAGGTAGTATATCTCAACACAAATCTCGCTTATAGTTTTAAAGCATATTCCATCCATTATAATACAGCAACTACCAGAAGACTCAGGTAATTCAATGAATCTAGTCTGGATGGACAGCTTTTGGATTACAGAAAGACAAAAAGAACTTTTTATTTTAATAAAAAACTGACATAAGAACAGGTTTATGTTAAACTTATGAAAGGCAATAATCAATATTAATAAAAAAATCTTTTAATATTAACTTACATACTAATTTGCAAAGACGAAAAATAATTGTGAGTTTTCACACGATTCATTTTATCAAGAACTAATGCTCTGAACACAATTTTGTTACCAACTTATAAGGTTGAGTACATCAGCACTAACCTGGGTTCAATAGACCTCATTCTCTACATTACTGATTCACAGATTTTGTATGATGAATTAATACTGATGATAACAATTGCCAGTAAGTTTCCATTAATCTTGTAACCCTTAATACAGCAACTTAAAATATTCTGGAAAGCATGCTTGTGATCTTTTTTTTAATCTGGTGTAAGAAATTGTATCTACTCCTTACTGTACATATCAGACAGTTAATCATATATGGCAACAATGTTAGTGAGTCTTAAACCAAAATATACAGATCTACAATGAAAACATTAGAAACACAAACTCTGATATCAGCAGTGGCTCAACCTGAAACAAAAAGAAATAAGAATTAGTTACATATATAAATCATTTTTTCATGGTACCTAAACAGGATAGACAACTGAATGCATGTATCATGGCCTCTCATATGTGCTATCTATCTATCTATCTATCTACCTATATTACTTTTAATTACCCAAGATCCAATTTCTAAGGAAGAGTACTGATGTAACCAGGACCTCTTTCTAGAGGTTCCTGCACCCCAAAGATGCACTACTTTCAGTAGCAGGGAAATGAACAATCCTATTGAGTGAAAAGTTCTTGCACGAGACTGTGCTCCCAATAATAAACCTCACCAAAGTCAAGTGCTCACTTGCGTTGCAACCTCAAGCGGGTGGGATATATTTATCTTATTTTTTCATACTATTTGCCATTTCCCACATTTGCGAGGTAGCGTTAAGAACAGAGGTCTGAACCCTCCAGGGAAATCCTTACTTGGCCCCCTACTCTGTTCCTTCTGGGAAATTAAAAAATGAGAGGGGGAAGAATTCCAGCCCCCCCACTCCCTCCCCTTTTAGTCGCCTTCTATGACACACAGGGAATACATGGGAAGTATTCTTTCTCCCCTATCCCCAGGGATATATTTTTATTTTATTTTGCTTTGTCGCTGTCTCCTGCGTTAGCGAGGTAGCGAAAGGAAACAGACGAAAGAACGGCCCAACCCACCCACATACACATGTATATACATACACAACCACACATGCAAATATACATAACTATACATCTCAATGTACACATATATATACACACACAGGCATATACATATATACCCATGCACACAATTCACACTGTCTGCTTTTATTCATTCCCATCGCCACCTCGCCACACATGGAATAACATCCCCCTCCCCCCTCATGTGTGTGAGGTAGCGCTAGGAAAAGACAACAAAGGCCCTATTCGTTCACACTCAGTCTCTAGCTGTCATACAATAATGCCCGAAACCACATCTCCCTTTCCACATCCAGGCCCCACACAACTTTCCATGGTTTACCCCAGATGCTTCACATGCCCTGATTCAATCCATTGACAGCACATCGACCCCGGTATACCACATCGATCCAATTCACACTATTCCTTGCACACCTTTCACCCTCCTGCATGTTCAGGCCCCAATCACTCAAAATCTTTTTCACTCCATCTTTCCACCTCCAATTTGGTCTCCCACTTCTCCTCGTTCCCTCCACCTCCGACACATATATCCTCTTGGTCAATCTTTCCTCACTCATTCTCTCCATGTGACCAAACCATTTCAAAACACCCTCTTCTGCTCTCTCAACCACACTCTTTATTACCACACATCTCTCTTACCCTTACGTTACTTACTCGATCAAACCACCTCACACCACATATTGTCCTCAAACATCTCATTTCCAGCACATCCACCCTCCTCCGCACAACTCTATCCATAGCCCATGCCTCACAACCATACAACATTGTTGGAACCACTATTCCTTCAGACATACCCATTTTTGCTTTCCGAGATAATATTCTCAACTTCCACACATTCTTCAAGGCTCCCAGAATTTTCGCCCCCTCCCCCACCCTATGATTCACTTCCGCTTCCATGGTTCCATCCGCTGCCAAATCCACTCCCAGATATCTAAAACACTTCACTTCCTTCAGTTTTTCTCCATTCAAACTTACCTTCCACTTGACTTGACCCTCAACCCTACTGTACCTAATAACCTTGCTCTTATTCACATTTACTCTCAACTTTCTTTTCCACACACTTTGCCAAACTCAGTCACCCACTTCTGCAGTTTCTCACATGAATCAGCCACCAGTGCTGTATCATCAGCGAACAACAACTGACACTTCCCAAGCTCTCTCATCCACAACAGACTGCATACTTGCCCCTCTTTCCAAAACTCTTGCATTCACCTCCCTAACAACCCCATCCATAAACAAATTAAACAACCATGGAGACATCACACACCCCTGCCGCAAACCTACATTCACTGAGAACCAATCACTTTCCTCTCTTCCTATACGTACACATGCCTTACATCCTCGACAAAAACTTTTCACTGCTTCTAGCAACTTGCTTCCCACACCATATATTCTTAATACCTTCCACAGAGCATCTCTATCAACTCTATCATATGCCTTCTCCAGATCCATAAATGCTACATACAAATCCATTTGCTTTTCTAAGTATTTCTCACATACATTCTTCAAAACAAACACCTGATCCACACATCCTCAACCACTTCTGAAACCACACTGCTCTTCCCCAATCTGATGCTCTGTACATGCCTTCACCCTCTCAATCAATACCCTCCCATATAATTTACTAGGAATACTCAACAAACTTATACCTCTGTAATTTGAGCACTCACTCTTATCCCCTTTGCCTTTGTACAATGGCACTATGCAAGCATTCCGCCAATCCTCAGGCACCTCACCATGAGTCATACATACATTAAATAACCTTACCAACCAGTCAACAATTCAGTCACCCCCTTTTTTAATAAATTCCAGTGCAATACCATCCAAACCTGCTGCCTTGTCGGCTTTCATCTTCCGCAAAGCTTTTACTACGTCTTCTCTGTTTACCAAATCATTTTCCCTAACCCTCTCACTTTGCACACCACCTCGACCAAAACACCCCATATCTGCCACTCTATCATCTAACACATTCAACAAACCTTCAAAATACTCACTCCATCTCCTTCTCACATCACCACTACTTGTTATCACATCCCCAATAGCCCCCTTCACTGAGGTTCCCATTTGCTCCCTTGTCTTACGCACTTTATTTACCTCCTTCCAAAACATCTTTTTATTCTCCCTAAAATTTAATGATACTCTCTCACCCCAACTCTTATTTGCCCTCTTTTTCACCTCTTGCACCTTCCTCTTGACCTCCTGCCTCTTTCTTTTATACATCTCCCACTCATTTGCATTTTTTCCCTGCAAAAATCGTCCAAATGCCTCTCTCTTCTTTCACTTATAATCTTACTTCTTCATCACACCACTCACTACCCTTTCTAATCAACCCACCTCCCACGCTTCTCATGCCACAAGCATCTTTTGCGCAAGCCATCACTGCTTCCCTAAATACATCCCATTCCTCCCCCACTCCCCTTACCTCCTTTGTTCTCACCTTTTTCCATTCTGTACTCAGTCTCTCCTGGTACTTCCTCACACACGTCTCCTTCCTAAGCTCACTTACTCTCACCACTCTCTTCACCCCAACATTCTCTCTTCTTTTCTGAAAACCCCTACAAATCTTCACCTTCGCCTCCACAAGATAATGATCAGACATCCCTCCAGTTGCACCTCTCAGCACATTAACATCCAAAAGTCTCTCTTTCGCGCGCCTATCAATTAACACGTAATCCAATAACGCTCTCTGGCCATCTCTCCAACTTACATACATATACTTATGTATATCTCACTTTTTAAACCAGGTATTCCCAATCACCAGTCCTTTTTCAGCACATAAATCTACAAGCTCTTCACCATTTCCATTTACAACACTGAACACTCCATGTATACCAATTATTCCCTCAACTGCCACATTACTCACCTTTGCATTCAAACCACCCATCACTATAACCTGGTCTCGTGCATTAAAACCACTAACACACTCATTCAGCTGCTCTCAAAACACTTGCCTCTCATGATCTTTCTTCTCATGCCCAGGTGCATATGCACCAATAATCAATTAATATATATATCTCCATCAACTTTCAGTTGATGGAGATATATATATTAATCTATTTATACTTATTTATCATACATCATCAGTTTCTTACTTCAGCGAGGTAGCACCAGGAAGCAGACAAAGAATGGCCCATACACTCATATACATATCAACATATACATACACATACACAGACATATACATACACACACATGTACATATTCATACTAGCTTGCCTTCATCCATCCCTGTCGCTACCCTGCCCCACAGGAAACAGCAACATTCCGGTAGAATGACAGCTCTCAAGGAACACAATTGCGCCATTCTACAATGATCCTCAAACTTTTATAATTCATTCTTCTCTACTTATAATAAGAAATTTCAAAACATCTGGAAGCTTTTCAATCATCATACATTTAATAATGAAGTCAAAGCAAAACAACTTTGGATTCATATCCCACCCACCAGTGGTCAACCTAAAAACAAGAACATATTGCATCTGGCAGCAACCCTCATCTCAGTTTGTTACAGTTTGTGCTGCCTCCAAAGTAAGTGTAACCATGTCAGTATGTCTGTAATGAGTGTTAATCATTAATCAAAACTACTCGGAGCACTGGGTGTAAGTGTATCAGGAGACCCAATGATGTTAAAAATAAAAAACTCATGGTTGACTGAAGTTTGACCATTACTATATGACCATAGGATTAACACATGCATTCAACGACCTAAAAAAGGGTATGCCCCTCTTTAGTAAGTGATCATTGCATCATAGATAAAGACTTATGTAAGGAGAAAGCAGCAGGCAATACATATAACAATGGATAAATTCTTAAAAGGCTTCGGAGAACTCTTCAACCTCTAGTTAAAACAGATGTCGAATCAGATATTCGGTTTTTTGTTTTTTGTTTTCTTTTCTTAGGTATGACAAACTTTGTGCCATTCCTCTCCCTCCACACATCCCCCAGTCCACCTTTAGTGTCTCATCCACCACTTTAAGCCCTTATCAACAACTCTTCTGGTAAAGTTTCCATGTCATATGCTTGTGCCCACAATAAACCTTAACCATAAATTGCCTCTGAAAATATATGGGGCGGAATGACAAAGTTCTTTGCAGACAATGCATCTAACATCAAAATGTAAAAAAAATAAGAACATTTCATGTACACTGTAAATATCACCTGCATTCAAAACAAGACAATCTGTAATATACATATGGTACTAAAATAAAATTGTAAAAACAAAGAGCAAAAAAATCTAAAAAGCCTGATCTTCCAAAACCTAACAGCGTCATAATGCATTACTAGAATTTCATATATATTTTCAAATATTTTCCTAAAGTTAAAAATATTCTATAACTCTTACTGTGACAAATGACATCAAAAAGACACCTAAACTGGTCATAATTCCATTTCATTATTTACATAATACTTAATGATCTTTTTTACCTATATTTTGAAAGAAAAAGTAGACCTTGAATCACTGTCAAATGGAAAATCAGAATTCCTTTTTGTTGGTCATAACATCAGCACTACTGCAATTGCAATACATTTTTTTTTCTTTTTGTTAATTTTTTGTGCATATTCGCAGTTTCCCACATTAGCAAGGTAGCGTTAAGAACAGAGGACTGAGCTTTTGAGTAAATATCCTCATCTGGCCACCCTTCTCTGTTCCTTGCTGAAAGGGGGATGCTATTTGTTGTGTGGCTGGGTAGCAACAGGAATGGGTGAAGGCAAGCAAGTATGAATATGTGCCTTTGCATATATGAATATGTCTGCATATGTATATGTATGTACATGTGCATGTATGGGTGTTTATGAATATGAGTATATGAGTGTATATGAGTGGTTGGGTCATTCTTCGTCTCTTTCCTAGTGCTACCTCGCTGACAAAGGGAAACAGCGATTAAGTATATTAAATAAATATATTCAAAAGCTCCTAGAAGAAAAGAATGAAGAATGAATGCTTCAAAGGCATGGCTTAGCAACATGAATTCTTAAAAACTCACTTCACCTGGAGTATTCTTCTGCATATATGTCTAAATTCTACAAATGCAACAAATAAGCATCTTACCTCAGAGAGAAAAAGCTTCTGTGTAGTGACGAGGAGATGTGATTTTTCCAACTGAAAAAGCAAAAGTGGAAAGTGACAATATCTACGTCTCCTTTATGATCCACAACTTCAGCAACAAAGAAGGGTAGTTTCTTCAATTAGGCCTACTTATACAGAAAATTTGATATGAATAACATTTCTACACTTAACTGCCTTTCCCAATTTAGCAAGGAAGCATTAAGCTTGAACAATCAATAGCTCCATTTGCACACATAAAATCTCTAAGACACAATACAAAATGTGCAAAAATCAGAACCCACCATCCACAGTCGAGCCCTACCGACAACTTCACTTACCTTGATATCTGTACACGCCCTTGCTCAGCCTGGCAGATAGCACATCACTCCCTTCTCTGCCAGTGCTCACACTCATTTTATCCAAGGCAGTCTATCATTCTCTCTATGTGTTTAGGCCCCATTATACATGAGCTACCTTCACTCCATCCTTAAATCTTCTTGGTCTCCCCCTAGAACTGTTGATCACACTAAAGGAAAGGCCTCTGAGAGGAACAGCATTACTAATGAAGCAGGTTATGTGGTTTGTGCCACATATCTTGCACTACCTTTCAGGCCAAATCTCGTTGTAGGTTCTTTACCTTGTGTCCCCTGATTCTTACATGCAGATCCTCTGTCACTCTCTTCATTCATACTGTTTTTAAATCTCAGCCATATAAGACATTTTGCTTGATATTCACAACTGCTTCTCCCACCTTTACAATGAAGTGTCAGCAACAGGCAAATAGTGGCCTCATTTCCACACAATCCAGCTGTCACATTTAATGCACACATTACTTGAAACAAGAAACAGTTAATCTAAACTTCATAATGAATCATTCCTATGTAAAGCTCCCTTACTTTTGGGCAAATTTTGCTGAGGATTATTCAGAGGAATGCTCAAAAAGATGCAAAGTACATCATACAGTGAATAATGAAGTCACAATCTGCATATACATCATATGAAATGTACAAGAATATCCACAGCTTAGGATGGTGTGATATGGACTTAACAAATCTAGGCTGATCTACCATCTTAAGCCAATTTCTGTAACAGTACATTTCAAAAACATTCTCTAACATTGTCAAAATCGTTCATCTTCTTTAATACTTTTGCAGATATCAATGACCATGCAAATTACTTATCCGGCATCAAAATTTCTTAAAAACAATATTAAGGGAGAAATCAAGGAAAATACGTAGAACTTGTCGTAAAGTGTTCATTACACAACTGTAAAAAACAAACAGGAAGGATTCAACATGAAGTAAATTTTATTCCAAAAGCATGGCACCGTTATAAGTGAATATTACCAAACTTGAAACATTATACACTTATACATATACGTATATGTCAGTGCTGCTAACCACGTTTAGAGTACACACCTCAAAATCATGTACATCATTACAACAACTACGGCAACATGGTTTTGAAGGACCAGCAGTGCTATGTGTGGCTGGAGGCTGCTTTAGGTCAAGCCCTGCACGATGGTGGTTGGATGCGCTCAGCGAGTGAGGTCACCCACCAGGTCACTGACGTCACCCTAAACTGGTTTACCCATACTGTACCTGTATCGTTCTTCCACACTGGGACTCTCACCAAGAGTGACCTCGATACAAATCTCAATTACAAGTAAATGTTCACTTTTTGGGCTGTTTTTACCCTTGTACAAAGTACAGTGCTAAAGGCTGAACTTACCAAAGAGGCTCCAACTGGGTTTTCTCGATGTACTGTGATTAACAAATCAGTATTTGCCTAATGATCGTTTGTTATCACAAGCCACCATCATGCCCCTGCGTATTGCGCAATTACCATTCCACACATCACTTCAGAATTTGCCTTTCTGTATCACTTTTATATGACCGAGGTGAAAGTTCGTTTTCCTTAGGGACTTTCTGAGATCTGGATTAGAAATTATAAGAATCTGTGAACGAGTATTACCGATAAAACCAGATCATTCAACATTAACCACTCATATCACACACTCGAACTACACTACCAAATTCTTGAGGAAAGTTGGTAAGTATGGTAAAGGGAGTTGTCGGTTGTGCTCTTAATAATCATCAATTTTCCAGAATATAGTCATCAGTCTTGTTGAGAAAATGTTTGGTCGCAATATCACTTGAAAGTGAAATGACTGTATTTACCATAGAGACATACTGAATGTCATAAGAGCCATTTAATAGAGTAAATAAAATTGCCAACGATATGTTCCACATGTGTACCCAGACCAGCTTCGAAATGACGCAAATGTGTTACATACTGTTTTGTTGACAATATCAGACAAGGTATAAAAATAATAGTTAATGATTTCGTGGAAAATGTCAAGTGCAAGTACCTCATAGTTACGGAGTTCGTTTTGGCATGAATAAAAAGTACCCGAAACTGTTCACACAAATTTCTATATAATTTGGCTACCTTTGAGGAAGTTCTTTGATCTACTGTCTAAAATTCGTCCACTATTTTCTTCACAGTTTCATAATTCAAATTTGACTCCATGACTGATATTTCTCGTATACCGTCCGTACATTCCACGGCACTAATGCAAATCCAAATCCATTAAGCGTACGAGGGTTAACACATTAACCCCAATACTAGATCGAGAGAGAATTTTCTCAAAATGACGGACCGTCAAAACGCTATCATATGACATTTCACAGTACAGTGGTCAGTGGTTAATGGTGTTTAACGTCAGTAAACTAATTTCATATATATATATATATATATATATATATATATATATATATATATATATATATATATATATATATATATATATATATATCCATTATGAGTCCACGGGGAAAATGAAACACGATAAGTTCCCTTGTGGACTTTCGTGTAATAATCACATCATCAGGGGAGACACAAATGGCGTCCTAGCTACGTCTCTTCGTTGTATATCAACTGACTGTTATTTCTCTCTTGTGTCTCCCCTGATAATGTGATTATTACACGAGAGTCCACTTGGGAACTTATTGTGTTTCATTTTCCCCGTGGACTATTAGGAATATTATCATAATATTTTTTCTATTATACTTTGTCGCTGTCTCCCGCGTTAGCGAGGTAGCGCAAGGAAACAGACGAAAGAATGGCCCAACCCACCATATACATATATACACATGTACATAATTCATACTTGGTGCCTTTATTCATTCCCGTCGCCAACCCACCACACATGAAATAGCAACCCTCTCCCCCCGCGAGGAAGCGCTAGGAAAGGATAAAAGGCCACATTCGTTCACACTCAGTCTCTAGCTGTTATGTGTAATGCACCGAAACCACAGCTCCCTATCCACATCCAGGCCCCACAAAACTTTCCATGGTTTACCCCAGACGCTTCACATGCCCTGGTTCAATCCACTGACTACACGACGACCCCGGTATACCACATCTTTCCAATTCACTCTATTCCTTGCATGCCTTTCACTCTCCTGTATGTTCAGGCCCCAATCGCTCAATCTTTTTCACTCCATCCTTCCATCTCCAATTTGATTTCCCACTCCTCGTTTCCTCCACCTCTGACACATATATCCTCTTTGTCAATCTTTCCTCACTCATTCTCTCCATGTGACCAAACTATTTCAATACACCCTCTTCTGCTCTCTCAACCACACTCTTTTTATTACCACACATCTCTCTCACCCATTCATTATTTACTCGATCAAACCGCAATGAGCGATGCATATGCAATCCGATCAAAGTTACGTTGCAAGTGAAAAGTCTTAACACTACCTTACTAACACAAGAAATACAGGACATTACAAGAAAATGCTAGTTAGTTTTACTCATATCAATATAAAGTAAAATCCAAACCATGGAAAGGTCTGAGGGGCTTGGCTGTGGATAGGGGAGCACTGGTATCGGTGCATTATATATGACAGCTGGTGAGTGGATTCCAGCAAATGAGGCAGCTTTCATGTCCTCTGGAGCTACCTCGTTGGGCAGTAAACAGTAAAAATAAAGTATGAAAAAAGGAAATGACACATAGGGAAAGTATGAAATGCGAAATAAAAAATATCAAGTGTGCAAAGTAACAAGATATACGCAGAATTAAATCATGCCTAGAAAATCCCATAATCCTTATTGTCTTGCATAAATCAAAAGAATCTGTGCCTCCAGCCCAGATCCTCCCCATCTACTCCTTCCCATACAAACATATGAAAAAAGTTACTACTTTTCAAGAATTTTCTTCATTAACGTATGACAGTGACATATTCTGTAGGGAAAAGCATTTTATTCATGTGAATTTTTCTTGACTAGCAGAGGTAATTTCCATGAAGTCATCCTGATTAAAGGTTAAAGGTATATGCAAAATGTCTAAACTTTAAAAACATAAGTTTTATTCTATTAATATTGCTTGCCAACATTCTCTTATCACTTTTCTTAGTCACATCTCAATTCTCCCTCCCTCCTCTCTCTCTCTCTCTCTCTCTCTCTCTCTCTCTCTCTCTCTCTCTCTCTCTCTCTCTCTCGGGAGTACATAGATTGTCATTTTCTTGAGTCACATATAACCACTTCCTCTTTCTCTCCCGTTTCCCTCCCCCAGGAGCACATGGAACATTCAGATTTACCAGCTATGAACCACCCTGGATTTAACAGAGACAACCTGGGTTAGTGGTAAGACAACTGGTGCACTGGGAGTCTGTTGCTTGCTATAAAGAATACTTGCAACCCTTGCATCATTTATAATTTCTTTTATTTCTATACTATTCTATTTCAAAATCTACTATTTTACTTTATATATGGTAACCAGGAATTCCAATGCATTGATATCATAATGACTTACTAAGAACATCTTGAAATCAACTTGTGTTTGCTCTGTTTGGTATGGTTAGCTGAAATGTTGCTTCAAAATTTCCAAATTAATTTCTATATCACTTGAGCTCCTTTTCTGTAAAACAATCAACTTTGCTTTAATAGTCATTCTTAACCCACTATAGCTAGCTCATGCTTTTATAAGTTTAAGAAATTAAGTTAACATATATAAGAAATAAATCAGTATGAATGATAGAGAATTTAGTGTATGTACAAACTTACATTTGCTTTTTCGTTTTGAAGCAGTAAGAGCTTTCTTTATAGTAGTCCAGTCATCCACAATATCTGGTTCCCTCAACATATAAACAATGTATGGGCCAGCAACAGTTGTGGGTTTTTTCCTCTTACGATCTGTGGAACTATTTGAACCCTGAAAAAAATAATGTATGTAAGATTAATACAATTTCACTATTTTTCTAAGAAAAAAGACTGCAGCTAAAAAGAAATCTATCGATTACAATCCTCAAAAACATTTCTGGCATCTAATAATCTATTTCTTGCTTGTAAATTAAAGACTCGCCTACACCAATAACTTCTGAGCCCTTCAGTCTCGGGCACTTTTACACATTCCTCAAGTTCACCCTTTTCAACTCTGCTTATATAAAGCTTCACAAAAAAATATATATATGGTATAAATGTATGTATGTATATTCTCAATCATTCAGACATTTATCATTGCTCCAAGACCTCTTTCTGAAAGAGGCAAGTTTCGATGTAAAGTCACCGTTCACCAATGTGCCTACACAGGGTGCAGTCCAGGCAGGGAAAAGGCGAGTCAACAACATGAGGGACGAGGACCTCCTCTTCACAAGGAGGGACTACACTGAACTCATAACTGTAAACTTTGGCCTGCTTCAGTTCATGGGAAACAAGAACCAGAAGCACATCAAGCTAGTCATGGGTTTGCTGTTGAATGTCATCCTAGCCTGACTGTTCATGAAGCCTGAGGAAGAACACAACAAGATCATAGGCAACATGGCAACCTGGATGAGACAGGAGGATGATCTTTCTTTTCCTTGCAAATCTGTTTGCCATTCCTTGTTAGTTAAATAGCACAAGAAGTATGTAAAGAAAGGGCCTCATTTACTCAAATCCATTCTCTAGCTGTCATGTGTAACGGAACGGACCAAAACCAAAGCCCCCTTCCTAAAACCTGGCAAGGGAAGTTAGTCAGTTTTTTGTTTGCTGATGACAGTGCTGGTGGCAGATTCTAGTCAGAAACTGCAGAAATAATGTAGGAGTCTGGGAGTACGTGTGAAAAAAATCAGTAAACGTGAATGAAAGCAAGGTTATTAAGGTTAGCTGGCGTGTGAGTTTGAATGGAGAGAACTTACAGAACGTGGGATGCTTTAGATACCTAGGAGTGGACATGGTAGCAAATGGAACTAAGGAAGCTGAAGTATGCCATATGTCAAGTTGGGGTACTATGGTCCTGGGCGTTTTGAGGAGCGCGTGGAAAGAGAGGTCGCTGTTAATGAGGACAAAGATGGGCAAGTTTGATGGATTAGTAGTCCCACTGGTGTTGCATTCATACAAGGCATTGGTTTCTTGGTGAGATAGTATGGATGAGGGTGAATGTGTTAGAAATGAAATGTTTTAGAGCAACAAGTGATATAAGGAAGATACAACAAATAAGAAATCATAAGGTAAGAGAGAGGTGTGGTAATGGGAACAGTCTGGTTAATCAAGCTGATGAGGAAGTGCTGAATTGATCTGGACATAGAGAAAGGATAAGAGGCTGACAAAGAGGAGAGAGGGTATGTGTCAAAAATGGAATGGGACAAGAAGGAGGAGACCAAACTGGAGAGGGAAGAATGGAATGAAAAAGGTTTTGAGAGTTTGAGGACCTAAACATGCAAGAGGGTGTAGGACTAAAGAGGATAGAGTGAAATGGAGCAATTTGGTATACAAGGAGGGGAATGCCGTCAAGTGATTGAACCAGGGCAGATAAAGAAGTCACGGGATACCACAGAGCAGTCTGTAGGGCCTGGTTAAGTAATAGGGGGATGTTGTTTTCGTGCACTATACATGACAGCTAAAAAGTGGCAGAGAACAAACGAAACAAATTCTGTCTGTTTCTGACACTATCTCACTATCATGGGAAACGTTAAACAAATATGTCAGAAAATAGAAAAAATATTTTCATTGCAGTACTCCTTTCAAATAGATATATATACCTGTCTGTGTCTTCGCCTCTTCCTATGTAGATTTTGTTCTGCCCAAACTTGGCTATTAACATCAACATTGTTTCGATCTTCTTCAAGACGCCGTATTTTTTCTTCTAGTTCACTTTCAATTGTATCCCATAACATCACTTTCTCATTCTGTAATAAAAGAATAATCTCATCCACACTAAACTATAACAGTCAACAGAAAAGATTCTAATAAAACACTTATCACGGTATGAAGTAGGGTTCTCAATTAAGAAGCCAAATAACTTCCTCGTGAAGCCTACAATAAGAAAACAATGACTAAAAAGAGCTTCAGCCTGACTGTGTCATTGTAAACATCACTTCATAAACAATCTTGTATCCCATGTCATACTGCAATACAGAAAATATCTATAAACACAAAAATAAAGGAAGTCAGGTCCTCTGAACACATTAAGCTACTAAATCACAATTAGTACAGTCAAAATTCTCTTCAGAAGTTGTTTGCCCTGATACAATTAAATCAATGAATACACACTACCCCAAAGCACTCCAAAGAAGGCCTCAGCTTTCAGAGTTGTAACTTCTGAACAAGAAATCTTACAAGCACAATAACTTAAATGTAAGTAAGGTTAAGAAGTGAGCCGGAATAATCATCAGCTATGGCTTAAAAATAGTTGGAGAGGAAATTAATGCTCTTTTCCAGGCCCTATTCTTTCGAATCCTGTGATCATCTATTTAAAGAGAAAGAGAGACAGCTAGCTACTGCCTACTAACAAGTAATAATGCCAACAGTATGTAAAGAAGCTACATAGCGCTCACTACATATGCTGCTTGTTTCACACCAATTTTGTTCTCTGGTGCCACATATGCTGTACATCAAGGTATCATCTGGAACAATCTTTAGCCATCTGAACAGTCTTCTTCTAACCCTATAGGTTTTAACATCATTATAAAAAAATGGTCTCCATTACATTTTATCCTAAGTTCCCCAATCAAATTCACTCACATCTAATTGCACTAGAAGGGGTCTTCTCAAAGTTACAGTAATAACTGCTGCAGGTGAAATCTGTTGCTTACTGCATACAAAATATATTCTTTAGAGTATTAATTTCTCTAAATTTCATAATATTTAAAGATCTTATAATATGACTAGGTTATCAAGTCTAGCAACAATGTTTCTTGGGATGTGCTTATATGTCTTTCATGTACCGCACAAAAATTCCTCTGTGAATGGTTTACAGGAAAAAGCTCAACTTTACTGACCTCAAAATTTTGTTTTGAGGCAAGCACCTCTGCCTCGTGTTTATTATTGATGTTCTGAAGCCGCAACTGTCTAAGAATACATGCCACCTCAAGCCGAATCCGCATGGCCTCTTGGAGTTCTTCAAGTGGCACAAGATACTCAGCAGCTTCCCCTACTCGAACTTCATCCAACTTAGCTTCAACCTGAGTTACTCGTTCACGATACAGCCTGATGGAATGAGAGTATGAGTATATAAAACAACATCCAGATTAACAGAACCAGTTTCCTTACTTATCACAGAGGGTGAAGCACATTATGTTTGGATATCTACTTTTGGTTCTCAAAAGTTATTTAAAAGTATAGACTATTAAAATATTATCAAGATTTTATCCATTCCACAGGGACATGGGAAAACCAACCAAAGGATATTTGGATATCAATGTGGATACCATGTGCAAACTTCAAATACCAATGTGCTTCCATGGTGTAGCAGTTATCATTGCTTAACTTGATTTCATGAACCAGTTGAAAGAAAGAAAATGAAAATAAGAATGTGTATTACTATGTATATATCATGCAATTGTATACTTACTGTTCTCGAAGCAAAGAAAACTGTTGTTCCAGGTCTGAGAGGTCAGTCAGGTACTCTCCTCGCCGTCTGTCACATTCTTCCTCATCAAGTTCTGTAGAACCATCCACAAAAAACGATTATCAAAGTAATACTAATATCGCTAAAATTACATCCTATTAAAAAAGGTCTTTCTTAATAAATGAATGCATCTTTTTTCTTTTTAACTGAGATGGCATAGGCAGCAGAGACCCTAATCAAGGCCATCCCATTAATGCTATATAAATATATATCACATGCTGTCAATGGATTGAACCAGGGCATGTGAAGCGTTTGGGGTAAACCATGGAAAGTTTTGTGGGGCCTGGATGTGGAAAGGGAGCTGTGGTTTCAATGCATTACACATGACAGCTAAAGATTGAGCGTGAACGAATGTGGCCTTTGTTGTCCTTTCCTAGCGCTACCTCACATGCATGTGGGGGAAAAAGGGATGCTTTTTCATGTGTGGTGGGGTGGCAGCGGAAATGGATGAAGGCAGATGTATATGCACACGTGTGTATGTATGTGTATGTATACGTTGAAATGTATGGGTATGTATACGAGTATGTGTGTGGGCATTTATGTATATACATGTGCATATGGGTGGGTTGGGCCATTCTTTCATCTGTTTCCTTGCGCTACCTCACTAACTTGAGAGACAGCGACAAAGTATAATAAAAATAATAGTAATAATAATAATATACATAGATTTGTATATATGCATATATTGTATATATGTAGATTTGTGTGCTGAAAAGGGACTGGTGACTGGGAATACCTGGTTTAAAAAGAGAGATATACATAATTATATGTATGTAAGTAGAGGGAAATGGCCAGAGAGTGTTATTGGATTACATGTTAATTGACAGACACATGAAAGAGAGAATTTTGGATGTTAATGTGCTGAGACGGGCAACTGAAGGGATGTCTGATCATTTTCCTGTGGAGGCGACGGTGAAGATATGTAGAGGTTTTCAGAAAAGAAGAGAGAATGGTGGGGTGAAGAGGGTGGAGAGTAAATGACCTTGGAAAGGAGACTTGTGTGAGGAAGTACCAGGAGAGATTAAATGCAGAATGGAAAAAGGTGAGAGCAAATGACGTAAGGGGAGTTGGGGAGGAATGGGATGTATTTAGGGAAGCAGCGATGGCTTGTGCAAATGATGCCTGTGGCATGAGGAAGGTGGGAGGTGAGCAGATTAGAGTGGTGGGATGAAGAATAAGATTGTTAGTGAAAGAGAAGAGAGAGGCAAATGAACAATTTTTACATGGAAATAGTGCAAATGACTCGGAAATGTATAAAAGAAAGAGGCAAGAAGTCAACAGAAAGGTGCAAGAGGTGAAAAGGAGGGCAAATGAGAGTTGGGGTAAGAGTATCACTAAATTTTTGGGAGAATAAAAACATGTTTTGGAAGGAGGTAAATAAAGTGTGTAAGAGAACAAATGGGAACACTGGTGAAGGGGGCAAATGGGGAGGTAATAACAAGTAGTGGTGAAGTGAGAGGGAGATGGAGAGAATATTTTGAAGGTTTGTTGAATGTGTTTGATGACAGAGTGGCAGACGTAGGGTGTTTTGGTTGAGGTGGCGTGCGAAGTGAGAGGGGTCAGGGAGAATGTTTGGGAAACAGAGGAGAGGTATTGAAAGCTTTGTAGAAGCTGAAAGCCGGCCAGGTGGCGGGTTTGGATGGTACTGCTGTGGAATTTATCAAAAAGGGGGAGACAGTGTTGTTGACTGGTTGGTAAGGATATTCAATGTATGTATGGTTCATGGTGAAGTGCCTGAGGATTGGCGGAATGCATGCATAGTGCCATTGTACAAATGCAAAGGCGGTAAAGGTGAATGTTCAAATTACAGAGGTATAAGCTTGTTGAGTATTCCTGGGATATTATATGGGAGGGTTTTGATTGACAGGGAAAAGGCATGTACAGAGCATCAGACTGGGGAAGAGCTGTGTGGTTTCAGAAGTCTTAGAGGATGTGTGGGACAGGTGTTTGCTTTGAAGAATGTAGTTGAGAAATACTTAGAAAAACAAATGGATTTGTATGTAGCATTTATGGATCTGAGGAAGGCATATGATATAGTTGATAGAGATGCTCTGTGGAAGGTATTAAGAGTATATGGTAAGGAGGTAAATTGCTAGAAGCAGTGAAAAGTTTTTATCAAGGATGTAAGGCTGATTCATGTGAGAAACTGCAGAAGCTGGTGACTGAGTTTGGTAAAGTGTGTGGAAGAAGAAAGTTGAGAGTAAATGTGAATAAGAGCAAGGTTATTAGGTACAGTAGGGGTGAGGGTCAAGTCAATTGGGAGGTGAGTTTGAATGGAGAAAAACTGGAGGAAGTGAAGTGTTTTAGATATCTGAGAGTGGATCTGTCAGCGGATGGAACCATGGAAGCGGAAGTGGATCATAGGGTGGGGGAGGGGGCGAAAATTTTGGGAGCCTTGAAAAATGTGTAGAAGTCGAGAACATTATCTCGGAAAGCAAAAATGGGTATGTTTGAGGGAATAGTGGTTCCAACAATGTTGTATGGTTGCGAGGCGTGGGCTATGGATAGAGATGTGCGCAGGAGGATGGATGTGCTGGAAATGAGATGTTTGAGGACAATGTGTGGTGTGAGGTGGTTTGATCGAGTAAGTAACGTAAGGGTAAGAGAGATGTGTGGAAATAAAAAGAGCGTGGTTGAGAGAGCAGAAGAGGGTGTTTTGAAATGGTTTGGGCACATGGAGAGAATGAGTGAGGAGAGATTGACCAAGAGGATATATGTGTCGGAGGTGGAGGGAACGAGGAGAAGAGGGAGACCAAATTGGAGGTGGAAAGATGGAGTGAAAAAGATTTTGTGTGATCGGGGCCTGAACATGCAGGAGGGTGAAAGGAGGGCAAGAAATAGAGTGAATTGGAGTCATGTGGTATACAGGGGTTGACGTGCTGTCAGTGGATTGAAGCAAGACATGTGAAGCGTCTGGGGTAAACCATGGAAAGCTGTGTAGGTATGTATATTTGCGTGTGTGGACGTGTGTATGTACATGTGTATGGGGGGGGGGCCATTTCTTTCGTCTGTTTCCTTGCGCTACCTCGCAAACGCGGGAGACAGCGACAAAGTATATAAAAAAAAAAAAAAAAAAAAAAAAAAAAAAAAAAAGTAAGGCATGTGTACGAGTAGGAAGAGAAGAAAGTGACTGGTTCCCAGTCAATGTCGGTTTGCGGCAGGGGTGCGTGATGTCTCCATGGTTCTTTAATTTGTTTATGGATGGGGTTGTTAGGGATAAATGCAAGAGTTTTGGAGAGAGGGGCAAGTATGCAGTCTGTTGTGGATGAGAGAGCTTGGGAAGTGAGTCAGTTGTTGTTCGCTGATGATACAGCGTTGGTGGCTGATCCGGGTGAGAAACTGCAGATGTTAGTGACTGAGTTTCATGAAGTATGTGAAAGAAGAAAGTTGAGAGTAAATGTGAATAAGAGCAAAGTTATCAGGTTCAGTAGGGTTGAGGGACAAGTTAATTGGGAGGTAAGTTTGAATGGAGAAAAACTGGAGGAAGTGAAGTGTTTTAGATATCTGGGAGTGGATTTAGCAGCGGATGGAACCTTATGGAAGCGGAAGTGAGTCATGGGGTGGGGGAAGAGGCGAAGGTTCTGGGAGCGTTGAAGAATGTGTGGAAGGCAAGAACGTTATCTCGGAGAGCAAAAATGGGTATGTTTGAAAGAATAGTGGTTCCAACAATGTTATATGATTGCGAGTCATGGGCTATAGATAGGATTGTGCAGAGGAGGGTGGATGTGTTGGAAATGAGATGTTTGAGGACTATATGTGGTGTGAGGTGGTTTGATTGAGTAAGTAATGAGAGGGTAAGAGAGATGTGTGGTAATAAAAAGAGTGTGGTTGAGAGGGCAGAAGAGGGTGTATTGAAATGGTTTGGTCACATGGAGAGAATGAATGACGAAAGATTGACAAAAAGGATATATGTGTAAGAGGTGGAGGGAACGAGAAGTGGGAGACCAAATTGGAGGTGGAAGGATGGAGTGAAAAAGATTTTGAGCGATCGGGTCCTGAACATACAGGAGGGTGAAAGGCTTGCAAGGAATAGAGTGAATTGGAACAGTGTGGTATATTTTCATGATATTCTAGTATTTTACTAATTCCTATTTGTCAAAACAACTGGGCGAGATTTTTGCACATAGACTATATTGCTTAAAACTGAGTGTGAGTGTTTTCACTTATTCTCAGTAATTTTCATTTTTGAAAAATTCAGTGGAAACTGTAAATGATCTTTGTATATTTTCTAACTTAGAAAATGTATATGGGAGCATTTTGGCCTGGACAGTGTAAGCATTTTTAAGAATAACAGCACTGCTTCCTCCTATTTTGATTTTAGGCTTTAAAAGATCTCATTTGTTGTGTTGTTTTACTGTTTTCATGAAAATAGGGTCAGAAACAATTTATATTTGTATACTTTTACATTTCTCTTTCATGATCTGACATGACTGTGTGTGGCTAGTATTTTGTATTAGTTTGTATTCTATATTTTGTAACAATAATTAAAATGTTGCTGTATTGCATGGTACTTTCAGTGCCCTATTGGAAGACTTGATTTCTGTCCAAGTGTAATCCTTCATTGTCTTCTAAATATGGGATTTTCATATTCATTCCTGTATCATCTCCAAATGATGATACATAAATATGTGTGTTTGCATATCAGATAAGAGAACAGCACCTTTTGCTGTGGGGGCACAAGATATTACCTTATAATGTCTTTTGATCTGTTTATTCAGGAAATGAATAACTATTCCTAAAAAGCATTTGTTCCCATTCTGTGCATAATACACCATGGTAACATGTAACAAAATCTTTTGCAGTCTCTATTACACCGACATTTTGTTTATTCTTCAGCACATCTATAAATCTATCATTCTCAATAAGCAACCGAGACAGGCATGATCTCCCTGACAATGCTACATTCCCATGGACTGTGTAAATTGTTTCTCAAGTCAGTAAATCAGTATCTTCGGACTTTCACAAAAGCATGAAGATGTACTGTATGACGTTTGTATAATATATTTATGATAAGTACCAAAGTTTTTATCATGAGAGGGGATGTTATAAAATCTATTTATTCATACTTAATTACCAATGACAACACGATATCTATGCGATGCAAAAGCTTGCTGAGTAATATGTGGTCTAGCTACAGGTAGGACACACATGCAGTTAGCACTAGATAGCAAATATCAAAGTAATAGGCCTGCCCACAGAAGGAAAAGTGAACCAAAAATGTGGCACAGGGCATGTGGGTCAAGTTGTGAAATTAGACTGTGAGAGTTAATGTCAAACTGCTTAAGACAATTCTGTTAAGTGGGAAGAGCTAGAAGCTCCCCAGATACAAAAGTAGTACTCCACATAATAACAAATCAATCTTTTGTAAAAATAGAAGAACTTTTCAGAGAAGACACGACTATCTAAACAAGACTCCCACTTTCTTTAGAGACAGATTTAGCTGTTAATGTAACAAGTGGTTTTCAAGACAGGTTTGATATTATGGTGAAATCCATTATGTTCATCATATAAGTGGTGGAATTACAGAACCATCAGAAGAAATCCGAGAACTGTGAGGGATTTAAGGGAGAGATGGTCAGAAACTGGGTTTTAGAAGCACTAAACTCATCTACATTCCATTTGTCCAAATGAGATATCCCAAGTTAAGTTTATAAAGGAAGTTGTGCTGAGATGAGATGCAGATGAAGAAAGAAAGGGTAGAGAAAATCTGTAGAAAAGGGAGCAATGGAGTGATGAGTCATCAGCATCCGACGAATTTTGGTTATCCATAGAAGAGGAAATAATTAATATAAAGGAGGAAGAGTAGGAGACATAATAATCTAATTTTATATCAAAAATTGCTCTATCAGCTCATTTGAACACAACTTGGGTAATCTAGTTGGCATACGCTGTTATTCTGATATACTCAAATCAACTCTTGACACTTGATAGAGTTTTGTCATGCCAGATTCCATGGCTTAAGAAAAACCTTCCATTTCACTCATCAACGCCAATAAAAAGGAAAATAGACACTGCACATAATAATACCCTAATTGAGTGACATTTAACAATATCTTACCTGAAGAATCATCAGACTCTGATCCATCAGATGATATTGACTCGTCCAGGGAACTTCGATCACTTTCAGAGTCTTGATCCCCATCTTCATTTTCACTCTCATGATCGTCTCTTTCATTGTCACGTACTCTCTTGACACCAGGCATGTCGTGCTCTGTACATATACATACGCACCCAAATGAAAGTTTCTTTGGGTTTGCTACGAGGTTCTTGTCAGTGTATCATATTCCCAATTCATCAAATGCAAGTCACAAGTTAGCAATTCCTCCGGTAATTCCATGACTTGTGCAAACTGGGCATTATGAATGTACAGTCACTTGAAACTAATGAATATTTTCCTGCCATAAACTAAAGAAATCAAATAGGTCTCAGATTCATACTCCGTTACCGTATTTTTTCATGTTTATTTACGATGCCATGGGGCCTTCTACGGTAAAACTTTTCCCGTTTTCGTTGTGCGGTTTTCCTGGGTTTACCTCCACTTCTAGTTTATATTTGTAGTTCACAAAAAGCTTTCAAGTCATTACAGTGAATATTACCTCCTATCCCCTAAACACAACCAAGTCATTCATCAGCCGCCAAACTTGTAAACAAACCACTCCAAATCATATGGACTTCAATGGTTCCTTTTCAGTTTCATTGATATCCATCTATACAGAAAAAAAGTGTTTTTTGCATTTTTAATATATTAAAAATGTTCTAATGACTTACCCTTACTTTTGATATATAAAGAATTCGATGTAAGGCAAAATATTCCCAAAATTAGTCAGTGTACAGTTTTTCCTTCATTTATCACAGCTAGATGAAATTATAATTCACATATTCTACCTAATTATAATCTCTACCTGTTAATGTCACTAGAATCCACCACTCTACCTGCAAATTCGTTAAGGGTTACAAGATAATATTTGTCAAGGACGTAAATGTTTTTGCTCTAAAAACCCAAGACTGAGCAAACACTTGGCACAAATCCCACTAATCCAGTTACCAGTAGAGTAATGCAAGAATGGGTTAGGCGTTAAGGTCAGTGTTAGGGCCCTGGTATCCTACAGGTAAGTAACTATGGGTCTCCAACAAAAGAATCTATCTCGTAACTTAAGGCAAATGAATCTGGTTTTAACGAATCTATCCTCGATAATCAATAAAAATCTCAAAATATCTATTGTTAATGAACAATATAAATCATGAGATACTTGAAAGATGGTTAAATCAGTTATATGATTTAGCACTACATCAAATCAAGGTTGAAGATCCAAGGAGGAGCAGGGGTCTTGTAACTACCAATTTGTATGTACGGGAAGACAGGTAGTTGTGAAATCGTGATTCCCCATCTGTTACCACATTGTAAAACTTTTGACTGCCTTCCGCATTCAATTCATTACTCAATATACTTCATTCATCCACTACTCTTATACGGTAAAAGTACTTCACATCTTTTTTCAATAAGTATGTAGCTTAATTTCCTGTTATGGCTTTGAGATGTTCGAGCTTTGATCCTTTCAGAGGAATGTTTCCTGGTGACATCATCAGACTGGTTTCAAAACTAAAAAGGTTTGATCGCGTCGCCCCTTACTCTTCTTTCTTCCATGATGAACAAATTATGACCATTAACCTCTCGTTGTAACTCAGCTCTCTTGTTTCTGGTACCATTCCTGTCCTCCTCTGCACCTTCTCTTGTTAGTTTACGGTTCGTCTTAGTATGGTGGCCATGCTTGAAATGCATATCCTAATTTTGGTCTAACAAGGCACAGGAACAGTTTACTGAATATTTCCTTATCCTCCTACTTAAATGCAGTTCTAATGTTTACCAGCAGATAGCATCTCATCTCCATGAATCTCCTAAGGTGAGATTCTGATGACCAATTGCTTACAATATCCTCTTCCTAAGTCCCTCTCAAAACTGCTGCTATTCAAATTCATGAGAGATAATCGTAGTGGGATCTTCTTTTACTTCTTTCGTCTTTGTTATTTTTAAGTCATTGGGGTTGAATTTCATCAACCATGTATCGGACCAACTTCGGACTTGTATGTTTAACTTTTTTTTTCCTCGTTGAATTATCTGTAAGCCCTCCAACTTTTCCCAGACTAATCCATTATCTGTTATCTTCCCGTATCACATACAGCTTCCGAGGGACGATAGTGGTCTGTTGCTGTTTGAAATCCTTCGTATTATCTGAATCTTAACGTTTCGACATCATGAGGACAAGGATATATCTTATATCTTATATTTCATTTCTTATATTTTTCCTTTCGAACATTACATAAGATGGCATTATCCAGGGAAGGGCGCATCTGGAAAAGAAAAATCAGTCGTTGCTAGACTCCACAGGTAAGTCATATATAGCTTTACTCGATTTGAAAATCGAATTACAGACTGAAAAAAAAATTGCACCACTTAAATTACCCCGAGAACCATATTTACCCTGGAGGTCTACCCATTGCCATTGTTACGTTTTTTTTTCCATTATAAAAGTCAGTCATGCAGCACCATTCACCTCCCGATGTACATCTTTAGGCAAAACTGTCAATATAAGGTGTGTTTGATTTGTACTGTCTTTGTAATTTAAATATCCATGATTTGAACATGGCGCGAATACTGTAAACATTCAGACGACACGCCAGCTGGGGGCCACGTATGTGCTGCTGAGCGACTTCACAAAAGCACTAAGTATACGTGAGTTTGTCTATTTTTTCCGTTCTCTCTGGTTTTCTCTTTGTGATTTTAGTCCTGACTGGTCAAGCTTTGCATCAATACTCCTCGATCAAGCAACTCAAAGATATCTCCTACCGGCAACTTGGCCACCATTCCACATCACCACAAGTTTGGGGCAGAAGAGACGTTGTGCACCCAATGAAATAAGGTTCTTATTTAGAAATGTATCTCCTTCAAAATGTTTATTTTGCCCTATCAACTCTTGCCTAGTAACCTAATTATATTTCTTTAATGCATCTTTAATCCTACGTTTTGCATCAATGTCCTTCGTTCGTTATATCATCTATGAACCAGGGGTGTGTACCTACTGCCAGCCCTAGAATCCTGTTCCTCATTTTTTGACGACAGGCGGAGTTGAAAGTGAAAAAAAGACAGAAATCACAATGATGGCAGTAGCACAAGAAATGTCCAGTTTGTGAACTGTGCGGCCTGACTCAGCGTAGGTAGGGGTTTACACGAGCTTTGTATATCTCTCTTCACAACCTCTTTTATTGCTCTTCTGTGAGAGTCATTTTCAGTGGAAAGCTAGAAATGGGATTGATTAAATGGTGACACACACTAACAAAAATATCAATGCTCACCTAAAGGAAAGTTAAAAAAAAAAAGAAAATAAAGGTAAATCACATTATCCAAATCAATGTCACCCGCAGCAGCAGCCAGCCATATACGACTGACACCTCTCTGAGCCCATGAAGGTTTAAGGAAAAGTAAATAGCCTCTATATTCTGGAGATATAACGTATATTCCTTTTGATTTTTTGGATACAACTTAAAAGACTTGATAGTTGGGGCTCTAAATATGTGTAAAGGTAGTGAATAGATTACGAAGTAAAGGTTGCTTGGCAACTTTTACACCCCAAACAGAAAATACTTAGTTGATGAAGTTTACATTTATATCTTTTTGTATCACTTTATACAAATATGGAATTAATGTTACCACCAATTCGCCCAGGAAAGATATAGTAGGATAAAATTGGGTACATTTATCGAGCATGTGGCAACCGTAGGTGCTAAAACGTTTCATGCTGCTCTACTCCCTGCACTCAAAACGTATTGTCAGTTATATAAGTGAATTTACCAGCATCACGTCTTCTACATCTTATACATTAACTATCATAGCGTCTGTAACCTGTTGGTTATGTGTGCTGGTGAAGATCTATGGGAGTGAAGCAAGTGGCCCATAGATTCATATGGAAAAGTGAATTCTAGAAGGAAAATGATCAAGATTAATGTGCCATGAACCAACTTTATGAAGGTGGCAAGTGAATAATTATGCGTATGTCGAACCTGTTCACATATACAGGTATACTTACAAGGAACAAACATGTGTGCTCTTGCATCTGGTTACTGCGCCACATTGGCAAGTTGCATTGTAACCTGCTCTGTAAAGGAAACGAAGTTTATTTCGTCTTGGTACTGTTCTTACCATATGAGATAGAGTGATGCTTGCAAATTATCTTTACCTGCCTTTGAAAAACGACGACATTACCCCCACGTTCTAAGCCAAAAAAAAAAAAGAAAAAGAAAAATGGAGCACATATACTGCAGTGGAAACTCATACGATAGGCTACGCAAGATCTCCGAGACAGCACCACATTCTGACCCTACTTACGACGACTATATCCACAGCCTCCTGTCCAACTATGGCATACAGTTCAGTCCTGGGGGATCAGGGATCGTCGAGATCGAAGAAGAATCATGTTCACTTTACTTCGTGGATGATCAGCAGGGAGCGGAGAGGAGTACGGAGAAGGATGAGCAGGTAGAGGAGGAGGAGCCTAGTAGGAGTACGGTAAAGGCTCAGCAGGTAGCGGAGAGGAATGAGTCAGTGCTTACGAACCTTAAGAGAGAGGGACTCAAGTCGGATCCCGGTAGCTATGAATCTGCTAACATCAAGAGGGTCTCGGTCGACGGCTATGAAAGCGATGATGGTAAGTCTTTTGTTTCATTGGTTAGTTCCCGATCATGAAGGCATGTCTTTTGAAATCAATCTAACGGGCGATATCATATTTTTTTTTTCCTTCAAATCTTTCAAGGATGGATATATTCCTAACAAAAGTACCATATTTCTCAAACTTCTTTTTTTTTTTTCATAGTTTGATAATTTGCTAAACAATTGCAGACGCACGTGCCTTAGCCCGCATGACTATATTATAGATTCTAATGGATGTTATTCTACAATTTAGAATAACGTAGCCCCAAGATTTTCGAAACAGCCATTATGAGGGATGACTGAAGAGATGTTTATAGCTGTTTAACTCTTCCGCATTGAATTTTTCAAATATAAATGTTAGACGTTGACATTTTCCCTACTTTTTTTCTGTATTACTCTACGGTTCAGCTTAAACTCTCTCTCTCTCTCTCTCTCTCTCTCTCTCTCTCTCTCTCTCTCTCTCTCTCTCTCTCTCTCTCTCTCTCTCTCTCTCTCTCTCTAGCGAGGTAACGCTAGGAAGACAACAAAGGCCACATTCGTTAACACCCAGTCTCTAGCTGTCGTGTGTAATGCACCGAAACCACAGCTCCCTTTCCACATCCAGGCCCCACAAAACTTTCCATGCTTTACTCCAGACGCTTCACATGCCCTGGTTCAATTCACTGACAGCACGTCGACCCCGGTATACCGCATCGATCCAATTCATTCTGTTCCTTGCACGCCTTTCACCCTCCTGCATGTTCAGGCCCGATCGCTCAAAATCTTTTTCACTCCATCCTTCCACCTCCAATTTGGTCTCCCACTTCTCGTTCAATCCACCTCTGACATACATCCTCTTTGTTAATCTTTCCTCACTCATTCTCTCCATGTGATCAAACCATTTCAATACACCCTCTTCTGCTCTCTCAACCACACTCTTTTTATTACCACACATCTCTCTTACCCTTTCATTGCTTACTCGATCAAACCACCTCACACCACATATTGTCCTCAAACATCTCATTTCCAACACATCCATCCTCCTCCACACAACCCTATCTACAGCCCACGCCTCGCAACCATATAACATTGTTGGAACCGCTATTCCTTCAAACATAACCATTTTTTGCTCTCCGAGATAACACATTCTTGAACGCTCCAAGAACCTTCGCCCCCTTCCCCACCCTGTGACTCACTTCCGCTTCCATGGTTCCATCCGCTGCCAAATCCACTCCCAGATATCTAACACATTTCACTTCCTCCAGTTTTTCTCCGTTCAAACTTACCTCCCAATTAACTTGTCCCTCAACCCTACTGAACCTAATAGCCTTGCTCTTATTCACATTTACTCTCGGCTTTCTTCTTTCACACACTTTACCAAACTCAGTCACCAACTTCTGCAGTTTCTCACCCGAATCAGCCACCAGCGCTGTATCATCAGCGAACAACTGACTCACTTCCCAAGCCCTTTCAACCCAGCAGACTGCATACTCGCCCCTCTCTCCAAAACTCTTGCATTCACCTCCCTAACAACCCCACCCATAAACAAATTAAACAACCATGGAGAGATCACATACCCCTGCCGCAAACCGACATTGACTGGGAATCAATCACTTTCCTCTTCCTACTCGTGCACATACCTTACATCATTGATAAAAACTTTTCACTGCTTCTAGCAACTTGCCTCTCACACCATATACTCTTAATACCTTCCACAAAGCATCTCTATCGACTCTATCATATGCCATCTCCAAATCCATAAATGCTACATACAAATTCATCTGTTTTTCGAAGTACTTCTCACATACGTTCTTCAAAGCAAACTCCTGTTCCACACATCGTCTACCACTTTTGAAACCACACTGCTCTACCCAGTCTGATGCTCTGTACATGCTTTTACCCTGTCAATCAATATCCTCCCATATGATTTTTCAGGAATGCTCAACAAACGTGCACCTCTGTAATTTGAACACTTCCCTTTATCCCCTATGCCTTTGTGCAATGGCACTATTCATGCATTTCGCCAATCCCCAGGCACTTCACCATGAACCAACATACATTGAATATCCTTACCAACCAGTCAACAACGCAGTCACCCCTTTTTCAATAAATTCCACAGCAATACCATCCCAACCCGCCGCCTTGCCGGCTTTCATCTTTCGCAGTGCTTTCACTACCTCTTCTCTGTTCACCAAACCATTCTCCCTAACCCTTTCACTTCGCACCGACCAAAACACCCAATATCTGCCACAAACCTTCAAAATATTCACTATATCTCCCTTTCACTTCATCACTACTTGTTATTACCTCCCCATTAGCCCCCTTCACCGATGTTCCCATTTGTTCCTCCTTCCAAAACATGTTTTGATTCTCCCAAAAATTTAACGATACTCTCACCCAACTCTCATTTGCCCTCTTTTTCACCTCGTGAACCTTTCTGTTGACTTCTTGCCTCTTTCTTTTATACATCTCCCAGTCATTCGCACTACTTTCCTCCAAAAATCGTCCAAACGCCTCTCTCTTCTCTTTCAATAACAATCTTACTTCTTCATTCCACCACTCACTACCCTTTCTAATCTGCCCACCTCTCACGTTTCTCATACCACAACAATATATATATATATATATATATTTATTTCCGCTGTCTCCCGCGTTTGCGAAGTAGCGCAAGGAAACAGACGAAAGAAATGGCCCAACCCACCCAGATACACATGTATATACATACGTCCACACACGCAAATATACATACCTACACAGCTTTCCATGGTTTATCCCAGACGCTTCACATGCCCTGATTCAATCCACTGACAGCACGTCAACCCCGGTATACCACATCGATCCAATTCACTCTATTCCTTGCCCTCCTTTCACCCTCCTGCATGTTCAGGCCCCGATCACAAAATCTTTTTCACTCCATCTTTCCACCTCCAATTTGGTCTCCCACTTCTCCTCGTTCCCTCCACCTCCGACACATATATCCTCTTGGTCAATCTTTCCTCACTCATTCTCCATGTGCCCAAACCATTTCAAAACACCCTCTTCTGCTCTCTCAACCACGCTCTTTTTATTTCCACACATCTCTCTTACCCTTACGTTACTTACTCGATCAAACCACCTCACACCATATATATATATATATATATATATATATATATATATATATATATATATATATATATATATATATATATATATATATATATATATATATATATTGCGACAAATGACCTAAACATATACTAAGATATTATGTACTCTAGATGGGTTAATTATACAAATGTTAATCATGCCGATTGTCAACTAAATACGGATTGTAAATTGAAGTAATTGTGGATTGGCACCTGGTAGATCGTGTCTTACTCAGGGTGAACAGCGCTTTTCCCGGTCGTATGTCTATGGTTGCTTTTTCATCCTCAGCAGACCTCCTGCCCAGGGGTCGTCATAAGCAGGTGACACCAATAAGATGTTCCCTGGGGTAGGAACCCTCCAGAGCCCCTTGGGTCCCCCGGTAGGACGGGAAATGGCATTTAAAAACTGATGATATATGATCAATAATCAAGAAATATAAGTAAATATTTTTCTTTTCATAGATTATCGTTTGTTGTCGTTTTTTCCCGGTGCGTGGTCCTGCTCGACTAAGGGTTTACGAGGAGGTCGTTCTACTAGACCCCAGGACTCGATGGAAATCCGTGGGGGTTCGTTAAATTCTAGGGGTCATGAGAAAGGAGAAAGTTAGGGATGAATGCAAACAAAAGCATGGTTGTGAAGTTCAGTGGGGTTGAGGAACAAGTTAGCTGGGATGTAAGTTTAGAGGGAGAAAAATTGGAGGAAGTGCAAGTGTTTTAGATATCTGGGAGTGAACATGGCAGCGAGTGGAACCATGGAAGTGAAAGTGCTTCATAGGGTGGGGAAGGGGGCGAAGGTTCTGGTAGCATTGAAGAATGTGCGGAAAGAACGTTATATCTGTGGGCAAAAATGACTGTTTGACAAAATAGTTCCAGCGATATTATATGGCTGCGAGGCATGGGCTGTAGATATGGTTGTGCGAAGGTTTGATGTGTCGGAAATGAAACATTTCAGGACAATGTGGTGTGAGGTGGTTTGACCGAGTAAGTAATGTAAGGGTAAGAGAGATGTGTGGTAATAAAAGTAGTGTTGTTGAGACAGTAGAAGAGGGTGTGCTGAAATGTTTTGGACATATGGAGAGAATGAGTGAGGAAACAAGGAGGACAGGAGACCAAAGTCGAGGTGGAAGGATGGAGTAAAAATGATTTTGAGCGGTCAGGGCCTGAACAGGCAGGAGCGTGAAAGGCGTGCAAGGGAACGCTGTGGCATACTAGGGGGGGTTCACTAACGTGCTGTTAGTGGACAACCAGGGCATTTGAAACGTTCGGGGTAAACCACTGAAAGGCCTGTGGGGCCTGGATGTAGATAGGGAAATGTGGTTCGATGCATTACGCATGACTGCTCACGTGTGGATGTAAGTGGATGTGGCCTTTCTTAGTCTGTTCCTGGCGGTTCCTCGTAAGCGCGGGAAAACGGCGATCAAGTGGGGAAGGAAAGATGCTGTTTTACAAGCATGGAAATGGTGAAGCAGGACATGTGAAGCGTCTGAGGCAAACCACGAAAAAGTCTGTGGGCCTGGATGTGGTTAGGTAGCTGTGGTTTCGGTGCATTTTTTTATTTCTTGACCCCTGTTGATGGGTCTTTCATCACCGAAACGATAGCCACCTTGTCACTGACCCATGGAATTTCTGTAGACGATTTCCATAACCTGTCCCACGGAAGGGGAGCGTCTCTCACAGTGAGCAGATGCAGGGGGCAGCACTAGAGTTGTTTGTTGACAATCTGTGTCCACGGCTGGGGGAGCTTACCCGTGTGGTCGTAGCTGTGTGATATCCGTTTCTGTGTGCTCAGATGAAATGGTATGGTGGCTGGGCACTCCCAGTAACTCATGGAGGGTCGGAGATATTGATTGTCATGTAGAAAGCCACCTGCAGCTCACCATTTGTGCGTGATCAGGTATGTCGTGTGGGGCGGGTGACAAAACTGGTAGAAAAGCAGAGCAGACGATTCTATGTATGAAGAAATACACAACTACATTAATCACAAGATCTTCAAATGTTCAAATGGAGTGGCACGTGCATGTTGTATGTGGAAGTTAAGAGAGTAATTGTAATGGATATGTGATACATGTCACATGGCATTCCCTAAATGAACAGTTTCAGTAGAACTTTACAAGTTGAGATTTTCTCGTTCGGATGTTAGGGAGGTCGACTGGTGACTTATGTAAGGAAATTTCCGTCATGCCACTGAATTTTTTTTTTTTTTTTTAATGGAAGAAACTGACGTGAACTATATGACTCCCGGATTTATTTTCATATACCCTTAAGACCTGTCTACACGAGCGGGCCTGCCCGTGAATGTTGTCCACACGACCGAAGTGATGAACAGCCGGGCCTGCCCGACGATGTTGCCAGTAGCGGGTGGAGTGCGGTACGAGAACCATGGTGCCTAGCATTGTCAAGAAAAAGATTTTGTGCTCTATGATAATAGCTTTGTGTCTCAAGAAGAAAAGGATATGGTGTAAAGATTGGTGAAAGAAAAGAAGTATGTTTGGAAGCACTGCAACAATACTTCATGAACTACAAAGTAGTGAGGAACACGACTTCAGAAATTACCTGAGGATGAGTGTAAGTACTTTTTACATCTTGTTATCAAAGGTGGAGCCATACATAGTGAAGAAAGACAGTTATGAGAAACAGCATTATAGCAGAAGCTCGTCTGGAAGCAACTCTGCGTTTTTTAGCAAGTGGATCTAATTATTCGGAGTTGCAGTACAGTACACGCATATCAAAGGAAAGCTTGTCCCGCATAATACCAGAAACATGTAGGGCCATATACGAGGTGCTGAAGGCTGACTACTTACATGTAAGTGAATCTGTTATAAACATGTTACGTGTAAATAATGTTGTGACATTGTGATATAAGTAACTATACCTATATAATGGGTATTGATAATTTGATGAGTCATATCTATTAACATTTCTGTCTCGTGTTACGTGTTACGCAGCGTGTCCATTTCCTTTTTTATGTCATCCGTCGTAACGGAAGTACCATGCTCTCTCATCTCCACAAGCAGTAGCCTTCACTGCTGTTATGCGTTTGTCGCTGTTCTTATAGCATTTCAGCTTCACATTCCATAAACATGGATTCTTACGATAAAGGTCAATCAAAGTACTAGTAAGTGCTTTAGACCAAAAAATTGTTGGTGGCTCACTAGAGTTATCCTGGGCTGCCATCGTTAAATGTTCACTGTGCTACTGTGCCGTGGGATGTGGGATGAAGGCCCGCTGTGGGTTCACGATATTATCTTGCGCTGGCAGGGTAGAAACTCCAGCTACCGGGCACCAGCTCAGTGATTTCGCTCGGCGGGCTCTCGGGCAATTTGATCGTTTGCCCGTCAAATATGCCCGTTAACGGGCAAGCCCGCCGATCAGGCCCGCTCGTGTAGACAGGCCTTTACTTCCAGTCAGACTTAACCGCTTACACTGATCTAACCTAACCACAACCTAATCTAAACTACATGATTGTATCAAACCAAACTTAACCCCATAACCGTATGTAATGTAACTACTTAATTTATTCGAACCTCTAAATTCAACCACAAGTCAAAACCTTTTTGTTTTCACTCTTGTCACAAAAAGCCTCCACCGGAATCCACTGAAAGGATATGAAATACAATTTAAAAAAACACAAGCACTTTTGTGTAGATTCTTTGGGTTATATGAATCATATGAGTGCCTTCCTCTTTTTGTGTGTGTTTGTGAAATTCATCACGCTTTGCCAGTCTGGCATGTGATGAGTGGTGACTCATTTGACAGGCGCCACACGCTTGAGAGATGGTAGTGTAAGCATTTCCTTCTTAGCTAGGCTTGTTACGGGTTGGGTCTGTGACCATTCTAGAGGTAGTTTTGTTGACTGTAATACTTCAGTTGAATTACTTTGTTGTATATCCACTCATGTATGGAGTGGGGCAGAGGTTGCAGATGATTTATACATTTTGAGTGTATTAGAATTATGCAAATATTAGTCTGATGTATATGTTAAGTTCGAGTGATGGGCCAGAAGTCGCCATGTATTCAGTTCACCCATATATATATATATATATATATATATATATATATATATATATATATATATATATATATATATATATATATATATTTCAAACTATTCGCCATTTCTCGCGTTAGCAAGGTAGCATTAAGAACAGAGGACTGGGCCTCTGAGGGAGTATCCTCACCTGGCCCCCTTCTCTGTTCCCTCTTTTGGAAAATTAAAAAGAAAAAAAGAGGGGAGGATTTCTAGCCCCCCCGTTCCCTCCCCTTTTAGTCGCCTTCTACGACACGCAGGGAATACGTGGGAAGTATTCTTTCTCCCCTATCCCCAGGGATAATATATATATATATATATATATATATATATATATATATATATATATATATATACATACATACATACATGAAGGTGAAACCGCACTTCAGTAATTCATACAATTTTATTTGACAAGTAATATTTTTCTTTATACATGTGCCACGACATGTTTTGTGGAGACAATCCACCTCATCAGATCACCAGTACTTAACAAAGTTATTGAAATCCCAACATCACACTAGATTCCCGCAGTGCAGACACCAATCCTTTATAGACCGAGCACTGTCTGCTTTGTCTGTTCAGAACCGTTGTAAGGGAGAGTGATAAAGGGTTGGGGGAAGGGGGGCGTAAAGTGGCGGAGGTTGACCTTGGTACCAAGCTGCGTGTATCGAACTTTTTTGTTTTCGTGTTTTGCTAATTCACAGTGATTTAGTTAATGCTAGGGTGGGCTTAAGGATTGCCTGGGACAAATTAAATTTCTTAGTCTTTGTAATTAAGACAAATTCAATGACGTTGCATGTGGCATAATCAGTATACGGTGTACAAGATAATGGTGTTTTCAAGATCGGTTTTTGTGGTCATCCCTGCGCACTGAATGACGGTGCCGATAACACTTTCCCGTTACAGTTTTACCTGCTGGTCAATATAAATATATCTACATGCCTTGCATTTGACGGCGTAAACACCCAATTGTTGCATGATTTGGTCTACTATTTATTAAGGTCTTTCTGATGGTGTTAGTGTACCGGAAAGCAACATTGCAAGCAATGTTTTTAGAACATGTCTTAGATTGCAGTGTTGCTTTCCAGGACAATGACACCTTGATAAATAGTAGACCAAATCATGCAACAATTGGGTGTTTACGCCGTCAAATGCAAGGGAAAATCCTCACTTGGCCCCTTTTCTGTTCCTTCTTTTAGAAAGGTAATAATTGGATGGGAGAATTTACAGCCCCTAGCTCCCTCCCCTTTTAGTCGCCTCCTACGACATGCAGGGAATACATAGGAAGTATTCTTTCTCCCCTATCCCAGGGATAATATATATATATATATATATATATATATATATATATATATATATACATACATACATACATATTCGCCATTTCCCTCGTTAGAGAGGTAGAGTTGAGAACAGAGGACAGCCTTCGAGGGAATATCCTCGCTTGGCCCCCTTCTCTGTTCCTTCTTTTGGAAAACTGAAAACGAGAGGGGAGGATTTCCAGCTGTCCGCTCCTTCCCCTTTTAGTCGCCTACAACACGCAGGGAATACGTGGGAAGTATTCCTTCTCCCCTATCCCCAAGGATATATATATATATATATATATATATATATATATATATATATATATATATATATATAACTGAAGGGTGGGCTGAGCTAAGGGCCTCGTGTGTGTTCAGTACAAAGACATGGGTCACAGGTAGAGTTACCAGTGTTGGAAAACGTCTGCTTCTTTCTCATTGTCACTTTCCAAGGTCATCCTTTGTCTCTAGGGGTCTCTGGTCTCCCTCACACACAAGTGATAGGCGATCACCTGATACCCTCCTGGGTATTGGGAGGGTTACTGATAGCGGCGGAGTAAGCCAACACTACAGTGGCTGTTAAGTTCCCTTGCTGGTAAGATGTAAAAACAATGAAATGACAGTGAGGATGGGGGGGGGGGTTGTTCCCAGAGCTTGGCAGCAAAGTTGGTACCAATTAAGAGGTTAGGTGCCATAGATTTGCTCACGATAGAGACCAGGGTCACCTGATCACTCCCTTCGAATAATAAAACCAGTGAAGAATTTTTCGAAATATAAGGGAAAAAACATTTTTTTTTTTTTACCAGAGGACGAATCAAGCAACAAACATTTCAGAAAAAATGAAATATTGTTTAAGAATTGCGGATGATTGGATTGAACTGAGTGATAAAATGACAAATGCAGACAGCATACAAGTTTTTAAAAGCTGTATGACGGCAGAGAAAATTGAAGAGTTAGGGAAACACAGTAGAAGTTGGTAATCACACACACACACACACACACACACACACACACTAGCCTGTGCCAGGTACCTAATCTATGTACCATTCTTTAGGGGGCTGTGTTGTTGTTCGTTGATCCACAGACTATCACGTAGAAGACATGCATTTTTTCCACTTTGTTGGGCAAAGTTTTTTTTTTCCCCACGATAAATCCGTCGAACACGACGGCATGACCTTTGAGCGCCACATCACGACATTTGAACACGACAGCACGGCTCATGAGCGCGTTGGCACGACCTTAAGTATAATGGCCTGCCATGCTCAAGGGTCGTACCGTCGTGCTCAAGAGGTCGTATTACCATGTATGAAGAGGGCTTGAGAGACCAATGAAGATAGCGGTCTTAGCGGACATCCACGAAACACCCGCCATACATGGGGTTCAAGTTTGTTTCCAGTTGAGTCACAGCAGCCTTTGTCTAAACAGAAGACGGTATAGCGAGACTTATATGGGATCCGAGAGGTTTATTTATGGAACAGCGAGCCTTACTAAGCGAGTGTGTGGCCCGGCCCCCGGACGCATGGCGTCAAGCACTCCCTCCCTCCCACTCCCAGCGATTTTGCCGTTAAATTTAGCGACTGATGCTATAGCCTTTTTTTCTTCTTTTTTAATCGTTATAGCTTAGTTTTAGCTACTGTTTTCTTCTAATGTAGCGATTGATTTAGTTTTTATCATGAATAAAACGAATATTGTGTCCCGTTGTTCAAAAGTAGTCATACGTGTAAGGGAAGAAAAAAACATATATTTAACACGATGGAGCCAACCCTACCAGTGCTCCTGAGGCTTGATAGAGAGACTCTGTCGTCTTTAGGGTAATAATGATTTCCCACCTTTTTGTGGGTTTAGAATACAGAACCCGAAACGATGGCAGTACTTCATAAGATTGCCCCTGACTGGTCTTTCAGCGTCTTTTAAAAGGGAGTCGATCCTCTTCTTCGCCTACAGACGTGATTTTGAGCGGCGTGGGCCATGCCCTCAAAGTCAGACCACGTCTGTTGGAGGGGCATGAATGCAGCAGAGAGCAAGCAAGTTTAACATGATGATCAACCCTGGTTATGACTCCTCTGTTATGTCTAACATGTGTGGACGTATCCTTATGAATTAGATACGACGTGGAGTTGGTTGGGCCAAGGGCAGGTTTTGTTTTTGTTGTTATTGTTGTTGTTGTTTGTTGCTGGTTTCCGTGTTGGGAGAGAATGACACCGTTATGGCTAATACACACCTTAAACCTTCGGGCCCCATAGTAGTCTATCGATATACGTAAGCAGCGAATTGACAAGTCATGTTGTTTACACACTAGACCTTGTGAGATACGGGGGACTGGCCTGAATTAGGATGATGTTTTACTTACGTTAGGAGAAGTCCAGATGCGCTAGGGTAAACAAAGGTGTTGCCGGAGGATCTCCCTTTGTGAGTTAGGCAGTTCACCGCAGAGGCCATGGTTTGAATGAGCTCACGCGCAGTTAACGTCTGGTTGGTAAAGTGGATGCTAGCAGTTGGGTTACTGGTTGTTTAAGGAGACATATTTTGTGTCAGTAACATCAAAATTAACATTGGTCAAAGCTCCTTTGTTCTTGACCGAGAGTGTTAGCATTGTCCACCTAGCACGTTCGCCAGGGAGGTATATACCTGACTGTAAAATTGGCTGACTTTATCATCGGTGTATGAACCTTTTCCTGTACGATGCAGATATACACAGTCATATCTTTACAGTCATTTCCTAAGAGTTTGTATGTCAACTGACTGTTATATTTCTCTCTTGTATCTCCCCTGATGATGTGATTATTACACGAAAGTGCACTTGGGAACTTATCGTGTTTCATTTTCCCCGTGGACTCATAGGAATATCTTGATCACGCGCATAATTGCGATCCTTTCCAATATATATATATATATATATATATATATATATATATATATATATATATATATATATATATATATATATATATCTTTCTTTCAAATTATTCGCCATTTCCCGCATTAGCGAGGTAGCGTTAAGAACAGAGGACTGGGCCTTTGAGGGAATACCCTCACCTGGCCCAATTTTCTGTCCCTTCTTTTGGAAAAAAAAAAAAAAAAAACGAGAGGGGAGGATTTCCAGCCCCCCGCTCCCTCCCCTTTTAGTCGCCTTCTACGACACGCAGGGAATACGTGGGAAGTATTCTTAATCCCCTATCCCCAGGGATAATATATATATATATATATATATATATATATATATATATATATATATATATATATATATATTCCTGTAGTCCGTTCCTTCTGTAACAACTTGGACGTAAGTGTAAACTACTGGATGGCACTGTGACGCGTTTTTCCACCACGACAGATGTGGCGCTCACCATCGACGAATCTGGCGAGGTCGGGAGTACGAAAGGGATCAAGCATGTCCCGAGGAGGAGGAAGAAGGCCAAGTTATACGAGATGGAACCACTGGAAGACCCAGAGAAGGAGAAGAAGAGGATGAACGCCGTCTTAGCCCGGAAAAACAGAGAGATGAAGAAAAGGTGAGAGGAAGAAAACGGAAGCTGATGATAACAGGGAGTGTAGTGCTACAGGTTAGGTTGGGCCTCGGAGTATGATGGTTCATGGTAACGAGGGTCAGGGTGGTGCGGGCGTATGATGGTTCACATTAACAGAGGTCTGGGTGGTAGGGTGTATGATAGTTCACATTAATTGGGGTCTGGCTGGTAGGGTGTATGATGGCTCACATTAACACAGGTCTGGCTGGGAGGGTGTATGATGGCTCACATTAACACAGAAGTCTGGCTGGGAGGGTGTATGATAGTTCACATTAACGAGGGTTTGGCTGGTGCTAGGGTATGATGGTTCGCGATAACGAGGGGTCAGACCTTTGAAATGGTATAAAGTTAAGTTTGAAAAAGTCATTTTTTGGTACCTCACATCTGTGGGAGGGAGGGTGGGTCTGTAAGGTGAGGGGGAAGAAATGGGTTTTCGTGATCCTTGTATTTAGTGTGTAACAGTGAAGGTCAGGGTCGTGTATTCATATTTGGAATAAATGATGATATAAAGTGTCTTGTTTACCAAATGTTCCAGTTGCTCAGTCATATTTTCTTCAGGTGGCAACCTTCAGTTATTTTCTTCAGATGGCAACCTTCAGTTATTTTCTTCAGATGGCAACCTTCAGTTATTTTCTTCAGATGGCAACCTTCAGTTATTTTCTTCAGATGGCAACCTTCAGTTATTTTCTTCAGATGGCAACCTTCAGTTATTTTCTTCAGATGGCAACTTCAGTTATTTTCTTCAGGTGGCAACCTTCAGTTATTTTCTTCAGGTGGCAACCTTCAGTTATTTTCTTCAGATGGCAACCTTCAGTTATTTTCTTCAGATGGCAACCTTCAGTTATTTTAGTCTAGGTGTTTTTCACCGAAGCACATCAGCGCCATCGCAAGAAATGGACAGGATTTAACGAATGTTTAGATTTCTTCTTTTTTTTGGGGGGGAGGGAAGCCACAGGCATGTGTATAATGCAAGTATAATGCAATTTGAACATTTGGGTCAACTAAAGGTATAGATACGAATTCTCTTGATTGAAACCCATTACTGATATGGACGACCCTTGAAGCTAATGTCATCTTATATTTCCCTGACCCCAGGATGATGATGGACCTCGACGAGAAGGTGCGCAGATTGCGCCACGTCAACACCCAGTGCACCAAGGTTATTCGCAGGACCGACAGCGACATCCAGCAGCTGCGTCAGGATTTGAGCGCCGCGAACGCCTCCGTGACCCAGTTGACCGAGGTGGTCCGGTCGAAGGACAGGGAGATCCGCCAGCAGCGGGAGAAACTGCTTCTCTTCCAGGGTCATCTGGACCTCATTGGCAGCAGCCTCGACGACGACAACCCCGCCAGGAGGCTCATCCAGGCCCTGCTACACCGCCTGTCCTCCAGCGCTGCCGTCGATGCTAAGAGAGACGATAACTGATTGATTCTGTCTCTCTCCACTGTGTGTCTCATCTCTTAAAAAGTGAACAGAGGCAGAAAATCAGTGAAAAATGATCTCGTCGTCTCATTCCTTTTTGCACTTTCAAGACTTCCACCATCGTACTCTTGATGAGGTTCATGGTATCGTGTTAACCCTTACAATTACTGAATGTTGTTCTGAAGAGTAAGATGGATAGTTGAGACCTTGTTATTCTCTTGGGGTGACATCCCAACGACAGAGGGATCGCCTTGGCTGTGCTGTGCCAGTGAACCATTGTGGGTCTTCTGCTGGAGTCTTGTGTGTCGCAGCTGAGGTAAGACTCTTAAAGCTTTGTGTGGAGGAGAGTAAGGGGAAGATGACAAGTGGACGAAGACTAATGCCTACACATTATCCTAACTAGGAGATGAAACTAACGTTAGTCACATGTGGCCTTGAAGCAACAAGATATTCCTCTGGTCAATCAGTTTTTAAACAGGTATTTGTTGTTTTTCACTTCTTCATTGTTCAGTGTGATATAGAAGAGTTAACATTGTTTCACGTACATCATTGTCACCACATTACCCCATGTACATCATTGTCACCACATTACCCCATGTACATCATTGTCACCACATGCCCCATGTACATCATGGCCACCACATACCCCATGTACATCATGGTCACCACATGCCCCGGGTATATCATAGCCTCATCTCTCACCTCCCCCTCTTTTGGCTTCCCTTACCTTGCTCCTTCATATTGAGCTTCTTCTCAGACCTATATATCAATTGTGGTTGTTGATGGCTCAGCCTCCACCCTTTTCTCCATGACACAGCTATGTCCTTCAAGGTTTTGTCCTGTCCCGTACACTTTCCTTTTTTTTTTTATCAACAATTTCCCCTTCACAGATAATCCAGTGTACTCATCTGCTGATGACTCAACTCTGCGTTCGTCCACATCCTTCAGTTCTGCTCCCTCTTCTGTCACTCGATCTGCATCTCGTCTTGACACAGCTTCGTCAATAAACTCAGACTTAAGGTATCTCAGTGGGATAGACAAAATCCTGTACGTTTAATGCCTCCAAAACCCAGTGTCTACCCATCTCTATCGAAAACTCCTCACAACTCTCGTCTCAACGTTGACGGTTCTGTAATTCCACCTTTTGACTCAGTGAACATACTTGATATTACTGTAACACCCAGTCTTTCTTGGAAGCCCCACATTACAGGAATAGCCAAGTCTGCCTCTAAGAAACTGGTTTTTCCTGTTTTGATGGCGAAACTTCTCTTCTGAACAGTTGCTCCATTTATACAAGGGACTGGTTCGTTCTTGTGTGATGTACTGCTCTCACATTTGGGGTGGTTCTAGCTCTGCATCCTTACTTGACAAGAGTTGAGTCGAAAGCAGTTCGCCTTATAAACTGTTCCAGGCTAACTTCCAAACTTTGACCCTCCTTACCCTAAGCCGCAGTGTTGGTTCACTTTCCCTGTTATATAGGTATTACGTTGCTTTTTGCCCCCGAGAGGTGGCTGGTTGTTTGCCCCCCACCTCTAACTAGACCACGCAATACTCGGCAAGCCGCTGCGTCACATGATTCTTGTGTGACCATCAGTACCTCAAGGGTGGGCCGTTTTGTTAACTGCGTCTTTCCCAACACATCGAAGCTTTATGATTCTCTACTTTTTCATGTCTTCCCCAATAACTACGACCCGCCATATTTCCAAAGACAGGTTTTTCACTTTTTTTTTTTTAAATTCGTTGATACTTTTCCTTGCCTTTTCTTTTTCTGTTTCATAATTCTCTATGTTTCAGTTAAGGCCTAGCTTTGATGTGGACTCTTGTCTGTGACTGGAGCATTCAACATCAGAAAAAAAAAAGGTTATGATGGCACTTAGTCATCCCACGCTTAACTTCACGCATCGAAAAATTACCGATTAAGGATATTGCAATAACGTTTCGTTCGCGGTGAATAAAACTTCATATTGTAAGAATGACAGAGGCTGTATCGTTTTTTTGTAACTGTAAGTCAGGAGGTAAGAAAGTTGAAGTGTTAAACTTATGAGATCTGTCATTGTCGATAGCAGGTCCCGTGGTGTATTGGTTTAGCGTTCCTGACCATGGCGCATTCACGGGGGCCGCCCAGGTGGACTTAGGCCAAGAAAGCTGATTGGAAACATTTTCAAACGTACGGAAAAGTTTACGTCACTTTCACAGGAACTTTGGTACAGTGTGTGTGTCCCGTAAAATCAAGTACTCCGTGAAACACCCTGTCGTATTTTCTCTCTTGTTCGAAAGTTTAGTCTATTTTCTCTCTGGTTCCAAAGTTTAATCTATTTTCTCTCTTGTTCCAAAGTTTAGTCAATTTTCTCTCTTGTTGCAAAATTTAGTCTATTTTCTCTCGTTCCAAAGTTTATATTCTCATCTGTTCAATCCATTCCCTCTGTACGTGCGCATTAAGTCTAGCAATCTTTACTTGAAGCTGCAAGCATTCGGAAGTAACATTAATAAATAAAAAAAAAGGGGGGGTAAGGGTAATTAAAGCTTGGGCTGACTTCGATAATGGAATGTTACTGTCAACACTTATTTTCAACATCAGGCGCAGCACAGCGCCTACAAGGCATTCGCCAAGTAACTGATTTGTTTACCTGTCTCCAACCAACGCCATGAGCATTCCGTTCATACACCATTCCTTCCTTACGCATAAGGAACAAGCCTTAAAACTACGTAAGCTGATAAAGATTTAATAGAACGGTCAAGGAATCGAAATAGACACCGGGGTCACCCCGCTGCCATAACCTGTAGCATTAAACATTACAACATAAACATTACCTTCGAGAGGCGAGTAAGGAACTGAATGCTCTTTCCTTCAGTAATATATGTCTCGCATCGTCTCCTCAGTCATATAACAGTAATTTTTGTGTTTCATATTATTTTCTATAATTTATTGATATGTAACTTTATTATTTGTAATATTTAAGAGAAATTTGTACTATGGTTGATGTGAAAGCACATTATTCATATCAGTGAGAAACCCGGAACCACATGCAAGGTTCTTCGAAATAAAAGTGTAGAAATAATTGAAATTTTTTTTTATAGATGAAAATATTTTTCTAAGATTCTTTGCATATATTGAATAATCTTAATATTAGATTTTAGCATTTCTGTATTTTGTATATGTAATTTAAATCAGTGTGTTTATTTAGTTAAATATAATGTAATTTGTATCAAAATACATTTATTTGATTTTTTTTTTTATTCGTTAACCAATTGAAAGTTTGTTTTGCTTGGTAGATACGAGAACATGCTTAAACATATCTTCTTGTGGATCCTTCATGTATCAATTAATATTTTGAATTTCAGTCTTAGTACATGCAAAGACTTAAGTCCTAGTTAGGGAAGACATCAGGTTATTACCCAAATGTTGTGTTTTTGTCCGTCTTAGGTATATTAAGAATTCTTAAATAAATGGCGCGCGCGCGCGCGTTCTCCAAACACATGTATACATCACTCACTATGTACCACCTCGGTTGAACCAGACGATTACGCCGTTTTCCTACTGGTATGATATATTCCAAACCTTTTCTACAGTGCCAGGAACCCTCCAACAAACCCTTCCCAATCCTCTTAACCACCTCACTCTCGGGAACCTTCCAGTAATCCGTTATTAAGTCCATTTCCAGATACTTAAAAACACACTACGTCCTCCAGGTTCCCTTCATGTGAAATCACATTCAAACTGATGTCTTTCCCCTCTGCTGAACCTCATAACCTTACTTGGACTCGCATTAACTCGACTTCTTTTCACACACTCTCCCAGGCTCAGACACCAGTCTTGGCAGTTTGCCACCAGAGCCGAGTTATCAGCAAACAGTAATTAACTCAACTCCCAGGCCTTCCTCCCTCCCTTACCCTCAGCGTACTGTACACCTGCCCCAACCTCCTAAACCGTTCTCATTTACTGCCTTCTAATATTAGTCCATTTGTCAACAGATTAAACGGCTATGGTGAAAATACGCACCACTAACATGTGCTCATCTTCTGAAACCACTCACCCTCTTCACTTCCTACCAGCACGCACACCTTACTCTCTCTCGATAAAGACTTATTGCGTATTGTAGGTTTCCTCCAGCACCAGGTATTCGTGACACTTTCCACAAAGTATCACTATTAACCATATCATAAGCTTTCTTGAGATCCATAAGTACTACAGACGAAATTCCTTATTCTCTAAGTATTTTTCAGAAATTCTTCAAACCGAACAAGTGGTCTACACTTTCTCTACCACCCCTAAATTCCCATTGCTTCTCCCCCTGGTATGATGATTTATGCCTACTACTACCACACTCTCCATCACCACTTTTCCATACACCTTACCAAGCATACTTCAAAACGTGTACCTCTGTAATTCGAAAATCATTCTTTGTCACTCCTTGCAATTCCTGAGGCACCCGACTTTGAGCCACACATACCCTGCAATTTCGGACTAACCAGTCGACAATACCGTCACCCATTTTCTTGAGAAATTCAAACACAATCGTCTTCATTCGTTTTGCCACAGTTCCACCACTTCTTCCCTTTACACAAAAACCAATTGCCATAATTAATCCGCGTACATCCACTTTCCAGACACCCTATACCTGCCACCCTGTCATCTATAAATTTAACTCGTATACCTGCCACCCTGTCATTTATACATTTAACTCATAAGAAAAGCGAGGGGGTGGGGTGGGGGGGAGGAGGATTACACCACCGTACAAGGGGACCTAAGCAAACTCCAAAGTTGGTCTAATTCGTGGTTGATGAAATTGAACTCGAATAAACGTACTAAAGTTGGGACACAGGAGTCTATGTTTAAGAAAGTCGAGGTAGTCACTCAACTTTTACGGCAATCTGCTGCCAGGATCTCGACTTGGGAGACTAATAAAAGAAACAAAGTGTCTGTTGGCAAATACTGAAACAGCGATCAGTTATATGGATCAAGTAATATTCAGCAAGTTGCACATACTCAACGGTGGGCCAGCCTAAAACACGCTTATCAAAGTTTTGTTAACACGCTGAAAGAGTCACAAATAACTAACACAAGGACCAGTGAAAGGTAACAAAGGTGGTGTTGGAATTAAGAGAACTGAGTCACAGGGGAAGGTTATACGCTTCTGGTTTGTCCACCATGGAAGAAAGAAGAGTAAGGGTTGAACGGATCCCTTTTAAAAAAATTTCAAACCATTTTGTTGTCGTTGACAGACACACATTATTTAGAATAATGCCGAGTCGGTACATCCGGTAGTCATAACGTGAAGAAATTGTCACAAATGATGTAACATCGGGAAACCATGACAGGGGACGACATTGTCACAAATGATGTAACATCGGGAAACCATGACATAGGCGACGAAATTGTCACAAATGATGTAACGATGTATGCCAGTAACTGGACGTATGAAATCAGTGAAAATTTTGAAAGGACAGCTTGCTGAAGCTGAAATGTTTATATGACAAAATTAGAAAGTTCAGGAGACGGAGCAACACAAGTGTAAAACTCCCTCCCCGTACAATACAAGTGGGCATTTACAGCATAGGTGACACAAAATTACGTAAAAGAAAAATATATGTCACTAATGTCGATGGCTTAGTAGTACACGACACTAGTTTGCATGGTACACGGTACACCAGTTTACATGGTGCACGACACAGCAATTTATATGTTACTCGGTACACTGGTTTGTATGTTTCATAGTACCTTGTACTCTAATGTACGGTACACTACCCAGCACACGTTATGATTTTTTCTACTTGCACGTAATTGAGGGTCCTTTCCGTTTAACGATGTAGTATACAACTGTCTAAATATTGTACTAGAATATATATATATATATATATATATATATATATATATATATATATATATATATATATATATATATATAGATAGATAGATAGATAGATAGATAGATAGATAGAAAGATTGATAGATAGATAGATAGATAGAGAGATTGATAGATAGATAGGATACACTACCTTTATATATAAAACGTGTTCTTTTCTTCGTATTTCCTAAAACGTTGAAAACATTTTCAAAATTCGCTTGAAAATGCTATATGTAAATTGCCGAAAATAGGGGTAGGGATCGAAATTACATAGAATATATATATATATATATATATATATATATATATATATATATAGATTACATGTACTTATTTCCCAAATGTAGTCTAATCCACCTATGAATACTTTAAAGGGCTAGGAACTCTTTGAATCGCCTTCATTGTTGTCTTCTCCTGTACGGTTTTGGGAAGGAAGGCAGGATGACATTTCAGAACTGCTCTCTCATCTCCAGCTACAAGTAAGGTTATCATCCTCTCATCTTTATGGTCAAATGTTCCCTGTGGTGTGTCAACATTTCTGGAACTTTGGTTTCCCCTGAGAGGGTCATGTACACAAGCACCTCTCATAACAACTGAATACTCCTTTCCTTTGTTCCCATCTCCTCGTGGTTGCCCGGATAAGGCTTTATTATGCGGTATGTTAGAGGAAATGCTTCGTCGACCACAAACACATATGTCATCGCCCTGTTCAGTCCGGGTAGCAGGCAGGCCCAAAATGCCGCCATCCTCTGGATTTCATGTGAAGCAGAGCATCCTGCAAGACCCCGCCATGGCAGCCAACATCTACAAATGTGAAAAGTTGTAGTCTGCGTCCACGTGCGAGAGTGCATAATAGAACCTTGCTAAGATTAGACTTGTCATTAACAGAGAGTAACAGTCACCGTGAAATGGGGCTTGAATGATGATGTATTTGCCCTCCACAACACCAAGACAGTGTGAGGAAATTGGCACTTATCTTGAAATGAAGTAGATGTGTAGAGCCATCCCTCAAGCGTGGATGGAAAATAAAGAAACAGTTTCTCTGTGCCACTCATTTCTGTAGATTAGTAATTACAGTTGCACCCTGTGGCAGTCACTTTCTTATCGGCAAAAATTGAATTGAAGAGTTGATTTATATTGTCGAGAAATATAACCGAGGATGTGATTATATAATATTTGTAACCGGTTTCATTCCCTACACATTATAATATTTTGGTAGCACGCAACTTTACATGTTTAGAATTTACAAAGCGAAACTTTATGCTAATAAGTTAAATAAATATTACTGCTGCATTATTTTTTAATTATTCATAATGCGTTGCTTGGATACCTTCATTATATATATATATACTGCAGGCTGCTATACGAGTTCCCTGAAGCGAAATAACGTCGAGTAACTTAGCCAGGCTCTTCCTAATTTTGTATCCTTCTTCGCAGTTCTAGGTCCTACATGTAAGGTTAATTATTGTTACAAAATCCTCTGCTGTCATTCACGTAAAGTTTTTCAAAAGCCTAAGAGTCCATTTCACTCAGCGACACATTTTGACGTGCAGAAAATTAGCCGCCTTAACCACATTTCCCCCTCAATATCTTCATTCTTTTTGTCATGGAATAAATAATGACGAGAGCACCTGCTGCTGCTGCTGCCACCGTCAAATCACTCCTGAGAAAGACGTTGGCCCGAGGGAAGACGAGCAATGTCTAACAGGCAGAAAACAGGTAGACTTGCGCTCCGAACTTCCGGTTGAGAGGGAAAATGCTTGAGTCGTGACGCACATTGACGCACGGACAAGAACTAGTGAGATTGACTCACTGTTCAGACTCATCTTCCACGTCAAAGGAGGTGTGAGAGGGCTAATGTATATCGACCTCTCAACGTCAAGAGTACACTCTCAAACCTACAGAGGTTGACTACCACTGCCAAAGCAGCATAACTGAGCTGAACTGACGCAATTGCATTGCCTGGAGTGGGTTGTAAAGTTGCCATGTAGGCATATATATATATATATATATATATATATATATATATATATATATATATATATATATATATAGAACATTCACTTATGTATATAAAAGATAATGCTCGGCTTTATGGGCATCACGTATAAAATGTTTTTGCCACTACTTGTGTGTGTGTGTGTGTGGGTGGGTGGGGGCGAGGTAGACAGATTTTCTTTTTTCAATTATGATATTCATTCGCTTCCATAATACAGTTTAATATAATGAAGCACTTGTAAGGCACACTAAGGAGGAATCAAAATATCATCAGAAATGTTGGACTCATTACTCCCTCCCCAGCAACACTAAACGTGTACATAACTTTATGTTTGCGACGTGACGTTTTATAGAAATGACGTAATACATAAGGGGAAAAAAACAGATGGTACATCAAGATTAGACAGTTTTTGACACAGCTGATGGAGCTTGATAAGTGTTTCAAGCAGAATCAAAACGAGTGGATAGAATTCTGGTAAATGATTTTGGGTTGAACTGGGTTTTCATATATGAAACCGAATATTATTTTTGTGTCATCCTCGAAGTAGCGTTCTTGATGTCCACCTTGGAAGCAAAACTCCTGCTCTCTTTAAAAAGCTTCGTCCAATAGCTCTAAACTGCATATTTGTCGTTATGGAGATACCTTAATATACAATGCCACAGAGTCCCTTCGTCTATTTGCTTAAAAAAAAAAAAAAAAGGAATAAAACAGTTTAGGATCGGTTTAATCTGCAATGTTCCACGCGATAGGCTAACAAATGGAGTTTAGGATAAAGAAATGAATCTTGAGAAGTTTTTCATTAAACCACTTGTCTGTCATGTTATTTTGAAGTTTAACGAGGGGTGTGTGTGTGTGAAATGCCATGAGCACAAAGTGATGATGGTTTGGGCGAGTAAGCGATCAAACAAAGATGGCGTTGGTGTGGGCTAGATTAGCCTTTCTGGCAGGAATTCTTTCCCTTTTCCACGCAGGTTACTCTGCTGCGCAGCGTAAGTAATTAAGTAAGCAGCACGAATTCAATTTTCTATTTTTTTTTTTGGGGTAAAGCTGAATCACCAGCTTTGCTTCGCACTGAAACTGGTTTTGAATGTTTAGCGATTTTCTTCTGCCTTGTCGTGTTTCCCTAAGTCGTGGAGCGTGGTTTGGGGGTATCACATTTTATTATGTAATTTGAAATTAAGTTATATTAGTGAGGATTATGAATATCAGGGGGGAAAAACTAAGTGCATCAGTTGAGGGACACCACAAGAAAATCATATGGATGTTAGATATATGAGTGGACTGTTTACATATTGAAAGCTAGATCAGGGGAGGATAATGTAGTATATTAATCATTCTCTGTGAAAATTGCTGGAAAGGACTTTCTTGTGTTACAGCTTCGTTCTGTTTGTCTATCAACATAGGAACCGAATAAAGCTCTCCAGAATCAGACCGAGTACCAAATAAATGTATTTTGGCCATCCACAGGACGGCTACTGTTCTGGTATTGAGGACATTAGAAAATATCAGGACGGTTACTATTCTGGTATTGAGGATATTAGAAAATATCAGGACGGTTACTATTCTGGTATTGAGGATATTAGAAAATATCAGGACGGTTACTATTCTGGTATTGAGGATATTAGAAAATATCTGGACGGTTACTATTTTGGTATTGAGGATATCAGAAAATATCTGGACGGTTACTTTTCTGGTATTGAGGACATTAGAAAATATCAGGAGACTGTAGGTGTCCCACTTGTTCATATACGCCTGGCTGGATTTGAGTTAAATTCTTATGAATGCAATTGTACTCTTAGTTATTCATTTTTGAGTGTTTTTTTTTTACTCCGCTGTTTCCCTGCGCTTCAAAGCCCTGCCCACTTTATAAAACCTTGATGGAGTTAGAAGAGTTACTTCTGAAATACCACACGCTATAAACACTCTGAACATTGTAAAAGTTTTATTGTTACCATTATCGTTATCTATAATTTTTTTTTCTTGCATGTCCGTCTCCTACAGATATACCCATATGAGTTGCTTGCAGCTGTAGGAAGTACATACACTCATTAAAGACAAAACATACTTTGCAAACGTTCTTCCCAGGATTTGAATGCAGGTGACATAACATTCAAATATTTTTTCCAGTTACCTTTGACATTATAGTAAATTAGGGTTGTTGGAAGAAGTTAGGGAAGTTTTTATAGTTTTTCTTATTATCTACAAATGCCCTTATGTTTACATACATATGCTCAGATCATTGTAACCCCCTTATATCGTCATCTCTTTGCTACTCACAAAGACTATCACAAAATACTTCCAGAAGCCATAGGCGTTCTTTCTATTCTAGTAAACAGATTTTGATGGAATTGGTATTGTTGGATTTCTTACTTTGAACAGGTGATGTCATGCTTTTATGCCACAGTGTCCCACTGAGTAAAAGCCTTGCCCACTTCATGAGAAGTTAATATTGGTGGGTTAGGAGGTGTTACTCCTAAAAATTCCCCACTTTACATTATCTCTATTAATGTTAGGAATTCAATGGTACCATTATCATCAATATCAGTGAACTAAAGCAGATGCATCCATAAATAGTTGTCGTATGTTTTTTTGGCTGGGTTACCTACAGTATCACAGGTGTATTTCATCAGTTCTACAGTCCTCAAGTATTTCTGTGGATTGCCCTAATTGATTATAAAGTTCAGTGATGCAGTCACACTCTAAAGATTATATTGTCTGTACCTATAGGCTGCTTAGATAACGTATGTTTGTTAGGGGGAGAAAGTTTTATACCTGTGTTACACCATCTCTTAACCTACGGAATTCCATAGTTCTAAATATGTATTTATGCCTTACCGAGAAGTTTTCCACCTGTAGGGCCCCATCTCTTGACATTCTCTGCTATCATGTAACTTAATTTCATGGCCCATCCTTAAGTATTTCTGCCACTACATCTCTCAAATAACTATTCTTTGTCTACATCAACACTGTTTTGTAAACAAATCACCTTATACTCTTCTTTCTTTCATGGTGGGCTTATTTAGGAGCCTCAACCCTTTTTCTGTAACTCATCTTTTATAATTCTGTTACTATCAGTGTAACCTTTCTCTGAACCTTATCTGTGTGGTCTTTCTGTTTCTTTAGGTCTGTTAACCAAACATGAGAAGCATGCTTATACTCTAGTTTTGACCTAACATAAGATATGAACAAGTAATATTATAAAGTGAACAGTGTGTTGAATTTTTCCTTATCCTAGCACAGTAAAGGATGATGTCTACCCTGTAATCTTTCTCCCACACACATACCTGCAGCTTATTTCCTGTTTATTAATAATCACATTGGGCCTTCTTGCACTGTGACTATCCTCATTACTTTACATTTTCTTAGATTTAGCTTCATTATCTGTGATGCAGACCAATTTTGGAGTTTGTTAAGGTCCCCTTGTAAATATATGCGATTCACATATTTTGCTCTCCATGAACTTTGCATCATCTGCAAGTGAATTTAAGTGGGAATCCCTACAGTCTGGTAAGTCATTCACATATATCAAGAAGAGTAATGGTCCCAGAACAATTATAGCTATGGTACTTGCTGAATAGCTTCTCTTCTCTGCTCTTAACTTCCTTGTATACTATTACTGTACTTGTATATATATTATTATTGCTTTTTTAACATACATACAAACTTTCTTGGATGAGACAAGTGATATGGTCTTGAAACTGGTGTGTATGCATTACACGCAAAAGTTGTGTTGAATTTGAACTGTTACTGTTAACAATGATAATATTGTACTATGTTATGTGTAGGTGTAATAATATTCACATGCATATTAACCCTTAGGCTGCTAGTTATGACTTTAATCATAAATCTTATTACTGTTTACACCACCAAATAGGACCGTAGGCCATAGCTGTCCAAATCTCGTACATCCATGCTGTTTGCCAGCACTCTCTCACACAGGAAACAGGACTAGGGCCCAGTAAGGTGCTATGCCATGTGGCAGTTGACTGAAACCTCACACTTTAATGATGACAACATCTGTTAGTCGCCACCTACTTAGTGATTCTTTTAACTTTTTTCTTTGTTTTTATTGATATTTAGATACTTTATGGATGTTATAATGTCAAGTTGTGTAAGCATGTCGTATTTGATACGATACAACAAACAATGATTTTGATAGAGTGTTTACAAATTGGCAACAACAGGCTGCTTTCATCTCTCTAAACCCAAGTGTTTCAAAAGGTTTATACCAGCCTGCAACCATCACCTGTAAATACTTTTCATATTTCTTCATTTCCTCTCTCTCTTCTCTTCTCTCCTCTCCTCTCCTCTCCTCTCCTCTCTCTCTCTCTCTCTCTCTCTCTCTCTCTCTCTCTCTCTCTCTCTCTCTCTCTCTCTCTCTCTCTCTCATGTGTTTTCAAGAAATATGAAGACATGGAAACAAAATGGTTTAGTTTCTTAAAAAGTATTAAAAAAGGATCAGTTTACATTTTCATATTTTGTTTGAGAATTTCTTCATTTTAGAACTGCAGCTGGAAATTCATTGATCAGCCAAAGGGTTAAGAAAAAGAGTTTGTGTCTCTGATATTTTGTTTATTTCACAACCTTCATGCTGATGTGGTGGATGTCTGTTGGTGCACAGATCGAGCATACATGAGAGTCACAGAACAAGATTTTACTTCTCTACCAACTGATGTGAGTATAAATCTGATGTTGAATGCTTCAGAAATGTTTGATATTTTTGAAGACAATTCCCAAATCCAAAGTATGTTCAGGATATGAATTTTTCAGTACTGTATACTTTAAGAGTAAAAAAGAAAAAATTAGGTAGACATGTAAAGAATAGGAAATGTTCCATTGTACTGTGTATATCTGGTTGAGTTCATCTATTGCAAACCCAGTCATTCTGAGTGCTGGATCCACTTCTTTTGGAAAATTAAAAATGGGAGGGGAGGATTTCCAGCCCCCACTCCCTCCCCTTTTAGTTGCCTTCTACAACACACAGGGAATACGTGGGAAGTATTCTTTCTCCCATGCGGGGGGAGGGGTTTGTTATTTTATGTGTAGTGGGGTGGCGATGGGAATGAATAAAGGCAGACAGTGTGAATTGTGTGCATGTGTATATATGTATGTGTCTGTGTGTATATATATATGTGTACATTGAGATGTATGGGTATGTATATTTGCGTGTGTGGACGTGTATGTATATACATGTGTATGGGGGTGGGTTGGGCCATTTCTTTCGTCTGTTTCCTTGCACTACCTCGCAAACGCGGGAGACAGCGACAAAGCAAAATATAATAAATAAATATATATATATATATATATATATATATATATATATATATATATATATATATATATATATATATATATATATTCTTTCATACATAGTCGACATTTCCTGCATTAGCAAGGTAGTGAGTGTGTGTGTGTGTGCTTGTACTCTGGTAAATAAAGTGAGCTGTTGTTCATAAGTACAGGTGAATAAAAAATCAGTAAAGTTTGAAAATTTGTATTACTGTACTGGAACATCTTCATTACCTTCTTAAAGTTCTAAATATTGAAAATGTTAGTAACTGAGTGATCAGAAACTTGATATTCAAGCAACAGTTTGATAGAAGTTTATGTTAAAAAAAGTTGTTTTCTGAATCTACAACTTTTTTTAAAGTATTTTCCTTCTTGTTTGTTTTGTAAAGGTTATCCATTTTGGTAAAACCTCAGTGAAGCAATGTTCTTTAATGTGTTTGCCAAAATTTCTACCTGTTTATGGATTTTTTTTAACATAAAACCCATTCACTTTGTTTTTTTAAAGTAGATATGAAGATATTTGTATGTGAATGTTAGAGGGATCTTGGTATGGACAGGCAGAGAGATGTGTAGTGACACAGCCAAGAATTAGGTCATAGGATATATATATATATAGAAACAGTACTGCCGACTACGACTTTCAGTGAGTCATAGTAAAAAGGGCTGGGCTTAGAAGCCCCTCAAATGCTGGTACCAGTGGTGGCATACTTCCAGCATTGTAATCCAAAGTCTCACAACTGCTAGCTAACACATCGTCAGGAACTTGTGACCAGTCAGTGTTTAGCGTGCGTGTAGTCACTGTGTAGTGCCTGGATCACTGTAATCCACCTATAACATACTGTTGAATTTAGAAGTACATACACATATGAACCTGTAAGGCTTTTGACATCGAAAATTCTTTACATGAATACATTGATCATGAAATGATTTACCATAAGTGATACTTTGCATGAGGGAATGGCTTAGACATTTGTTATAAAGGAAAGCATCATTTGAAGGACTGAAATTTATATGGTTTTTTATGAATTAATAGAAACTTTTAGTGTGACCTTTTGAGTAGTTCAGGAAGTGCATGAATATTTAATACAGAAATGGCATATGTGATTGTGCAAGGTACTCCCGGTCAAGCAGGTGTAGATGTTGAAGGCCTTGATGTTGCACTGCTTAGACGTGAAGATGTATATGGCTGCATTCTAGAGGCCTTGGGGTTTGTCCTTGGAGAAGGGGGTGTTGTTTCAAAAAGGCCAGGCTCATTTGGAAATTGCAATACATTAAGCTGTGGGAAGCGGGTACTGGTTCTACAACCATATATGTTTCCAACTGATGTCCTCAATACACTTCGGGATGCAGGCTTCAAAGTCATCAGTTCAGCAGCTTTTCCTTCAGGATCCATTGCCTGGACACTTGAAAGGCACTAGGCAGTGAAGCCACTCATTACATGTTTACAAACAAAACATACTGAATTCTTACATACAGTATGTATTTATAATTTGAACTCGCATCTGTATTCTTAGAGTGATTTATGAAAATACATTCCCTTAATTCATAGTAGAAATTGTATTTGATAAAGATTTTATTCAGGGTAATGGCTGAGTATATTATTGTGTACAAATATTTTTTTTTTACACCAACATCAGTCAGAGTGAAGACTGAAAATTGTTTAATTGCAGATTGGTGTTCAAGGCCTACTGAGTCTTCTTTTAGCAATGTATGGCATCTTACACATTGCTGGTGACTTCAAGGAGATCCGAGCTAATGTCCAACTGCAAAATAAGTGAGTTTGATTTTTCAATACATGGTACGCATGTAGCAAAATATCAGCTGTATTCAGCCAGTGTATAAATATAAAATTTGTGTCACCAGTATCATGATGACCATTAACAATATCTTTAAGTTGTATTCCTCTAGTTGATCAACAGCACTGTTTTGTTGAGTAAATCATGGGAGAAAGAAAATTGCCACCAAACGCTGACTGAGTAGTATTGTTTACTTGCTTTAATGGAGTTAAACAACAGATATGTGATCGACTTGCATTGAAGTTTACTTAGTAACGTAATCATTATCATATACCCCACATTCATACAGTAGGGTGATTGATGATACTCATGGAAACACTAGCTTGATAGATAATGAATTGATATTTAGTGTTGATTATCAGACTGTTATTGATTTTCCCTAAAGGAAGTGTGTAGAATCAAACACTCTTCAGAACAGAACTGGGATGATAAAAGTGCTTGCTTAGAGGAAAGTCTGTTAGACTGTCAGTAGTTAGGCTTGTAGATTTATGTTTCAGATAGATATGCTGTCTGTTTCTCATGGAGTATAAAACCCAAGGATAAACAGTGTTTCCTTCCTTTTAGATAAAGCCCATAAAGTTAAGTCACCATATGCTGAAATCCTAATGAGGAACCCAAACTGTATTCTCTATTCAGTCACCAACTTCATTAAGTTGAATTCTGAAATTATTAGCCGATTGATAAATTCAAATACATTGTTCTTCCCAGAATACATTGTTCTGACCAGTGGGACTGCTCTCTTGCCATATTCCAGTTAACTCTGTGTGAAATTGCAGGAGCTGTTGGGTTTTTATGAGATAGTTACTTTATTAGTTCTTTACTGGAGAGAAGCAGTCAGCAGTTGGAATGCATTAGCTACTTGCTCAGGTTTTTCCATATAAGGATCATTTCTGCATTCAGTGCGAGAAGTATTGAGTTATTCATTTACTTTGTGGTTATCGAAGCCAAATTCACTGAGCACCAAGGGGTGCTCACATTATTATTGGTACACCAGAGCTGTTCCCCATCTAATGCATACCTGAATTATTTTTACCAGCCTATTGTGTGCAGAGTTTCAGGTGTCTCCTTTTAATTCAGGAGCATAGTTCATCTAGCATTTTTTTCTTGGCTCATGCACACTCAGTCATGGGAGTTTAGGTTAATTATGCATAACATCATACCTCAAAACCTTTGTTGACTACACCTTAGCAGTTTTTTCTTTGCAGCTTCTTTATAAATCTGTTTCCTTCCCTGCTATCTTTTCCAAAGTTTTACAGAGTTTGCCTACCTATGGTACTTTTGTACAGTCTTTTCATTTTCCATATTCTATGAAAAGAGGCTTAACATTTTGCTATCATCCTTTCCATTGGTGATGATCCCTCTTCCATTAGACTCTTGATAAAAATAATGAGATGTCCTGTTGAAAATTTAAACACAATCCACACAGCTCACGCCTAGATTACGTGAGGACCATGTGCCTTATACGAAGCTAGGTCTTTCAATAGCTAACATATTTTTCCTTGATCTTTCCTCCCTCCCATATCCTTGTTGGCAGTAATGTATGTAGTACTGTAAATACAAATCAGTATGTAGCATTAGGCTCTGCATGTTTCTTCTCTTTATAACAATCCATCCCTCTGGGCCCTTCAGTCTACTTATTTGTTCTTTAATTAATGGTTTGCCTTTAAGAAATCTATGGAAGAGTTTCAAGTCATTGTTTGCCGTATTAGTAATGTTTTTCAAAATTTCTCTTATTCTCAATTCACGTTTTTTTTTCCTACCTTGCAGGGGACCCTGTTGTTCTCTGTCTTACCCATTGTATGTTTACAGTTGACATAGGCAGGTACTATGTTGTTGTATAATGCTAATGAAAAGCATTATGGTTATAGAAGAGATTGGAAATGCTGAATATCATGTGAAGATATTAGGGAAGTAAATAGATAACTTTAAAATTATTTAATACTACAGAAGCATACATGACACGAGCCTTAGACTTGAAGCAAGGTATTTGTCAAGTTTATTTGCAACATTTTTATGGTATTGCTTTCAATTACTCCTGGTGTTAAGTCATTATTTTTTTAACAGTCCTGTTGATGAAAAGGTATCCTTTGTACAGATGAAAATAGACTAATGTGGTCTCACATTGAAGTTGAGATCAAGACTGTTGAAGTTTTTCATGATTCTTGATACAATTTATTGTTATTGGGAGTATATATGATTGATGTATCACTTTTTTAGAGAAAGCAGTTTGAGTAAATGATGTGATTTAAATGGGAAGTATACCATGGATGTATAAAATTGTCATAGTTAATTAGTGTTGTTTAGACGGGACAATGCACACTGTATGGAAAGGAAATGGGTTGATTGTGGTGTATGGCTGGACCATTTTAGAACCTATTGGAACTCATCCTAGTTGCTGTGTTCAGCTGATGTTCTGCTTGCTGAATTAAAAAGTAGCTTGAGGAAGTGATGAGTTGTGGTGTTGGATACTGGAATAAAAGCATGTAAGAACAGCTTTTCATTATAAGAGCTAGGTATTTTAAAATCATCATAAAACCAGTTTTACTCAGAAAATTTGGGTAATTTTTTTTTTTAAGAAATTGAGGTATTTGGGAGTAATGTTCACAATAAACAAAAAAGAAGATAGAACCTTGATGAATGGTAAGAAACGTTGGGAGTTTGCATTATGGAATATTCAGACAGATGATTTTTGAGTAGACCTTAGGTTTCACTGTCCTATTTGAATAAATTGCAACTGGAGAGGTAAGTAACTGTCTTTAAATACTGGGACATAGGAGATAAAGAATGATGAAGTGAGAAAGGTATATAAGGTAACATAATGTATCGAAGTCATTTGAATGGTGTATATATGAACTTTAAGAATGTTTTGGCTTTAAAGAATGATGGCAAATGAGAGATTGGTGAACTTCAGTCATAGTATGTTTTAACTACAAGAATGAATAGTGTGCTAAAAGACAATGTAAAGGATTCAATGTGATGCTTTAAGTTCTAAGAATATTTAAGGAGTGATACTAAGAGAATAGCTATTGATCAGATTTAGTGAAGATGTCATATGTTAAGATTCAAGGATGAAAGTAGACACATCACGCCTGAAAGATCATCTTGGGGTGGAAAGTTGATAGTTATGAGGTTTCATTTCTTGTAAAGTTCTTTGTCTTCTTTGTTATCCAGTAATTAAATTATTTGTTTGGATTGTGAGGTTGTTTGCAGTTTTGTACTTATGTATATCTCAGTGGGAATAGATTAAAGATAATGTATATTTAGTCATTGTCCCTGATTCTACCTTGCTAGGGCAGGAAAATTTAGTAGCCATGAAAAAATACATTGATGTATAGTATAAACTGTTGCATAATTATGCTTTAACTTGACAAGTCATCAGTTAGTGAGGCCTTGGTGCAAAATGTAGAAATTTTTCCTGCTTTTAAGTCAGCTAAGATGAACGTGCACAGAGTAGATGGAATGACCTGTTGTTATCTGTGGCTACCCATGACGTTATTTTTATAAAAAATTTTCTTGCTGCAATATGACAGTTTTTTAAGTAGTTCTAACATAGGTAAAGTGGTACACATTCTCAATGAATTTTTATATAATATGCTTCTGTCTTTTACAGGTCTTGGGAAACTGTGGGGAACAGACCAACATTTTACACATTTGCACATCGAGGACGAGCACTGAGCCCAAACTATACACCACCCAAATCAAAAAGTTTGCTTGATAATATGGAAAATATAACATCTTAGTCATCTTAGGGCTTGGAACTTATATTGTACAATGGAATCATATGACAGTGAATGTAATCTGCTGGTCGTTGTTAGTCGTGATAGTGTAAAGGACATCCAGGTAATTATCATTAAAGATAGGCCTTGGACAGATATCTTGAGTGGTATACCACACTAGAAGACTTGTTTCATATCAATATTAGTGCAGGGTCTATATCACAGACTTTAGATCTGAATTGTTGAATTAAAGGTAGATTAGGTGTGTTTGACATTCAGGGTTATAGTATATGGAAAATATCAGATGATGCATAACTACATAGAAATTCTATAATTCCTTATACTGTATGTCAGTAAAGTAACAAGGAATATTATTGTCCATATCACTGATGCTTCTTGGTGTAGAAAACTTTTTATTTGAACATATGGAAGTTTAGTAGTTTAATTTTTTGTAATATTTTTTGCTAGTTTTGTTTGTAGCAGTCAAACTGTTTCTCGGCATCATCATCAGACTTTACATGGGTGTAAGGGTAGGAATTTCATATTAGTCTTCAAGCTGTGTGAGTGCACTGACAGGTTGTATACATTTGATTCACTCCATTTACATGAGAATGGACTTAAACAAAATGATAGATAACTCATATAGATGGTATACTTAGTACTTGTTGGGCTGTATATTTAGCTTTGTAATTGCTAGAGTGGAATGAATGTCTCATTTTGGTTTCTTAAGAATATAGAAAAACTTTGATTTTCCAGTTTTAACCACTTTGATATTTTGTTTTGTATTGAAAGTCATTTTAGTAGGAGCTTCTGATTGCATTTTTTAAATTGAAACAGAGAGCATGTATATATGCCACTGATTAAATTTTAAAAGAGGAGTGCAGTTGTATTTATTTACATGTATAATTTGTTCATATCTTGTATGCCTTTTTTACAATTACGGTAGTGTAAAGGCAGAACAAAACTGGAAGCAGCTGTGCATCTCAATAGATTCCTCTATACTATTGCCCAATTGTGTACTGCCTCATGTAGCCTCATCATATGTAATACAACATGCATTTTCTCGCCTATCGGATATACTGCTATTCTTTTACTCATCAGTTTTGTCTATCATACCTTTCTCATCCTCTCTATAAGGTAATACTTACCCACTGAAAATTCCCTTTAATCTGCCTGAAGTCCTATAGAAGTGTAACTTGTCATCTGTTGCATTTTAAGGGTATTATGAGTTCCTGTCTTACATAAGTCTGGCAAATCAGTGAAAAGAACAGAGATTTATGATTTAGTGTTCCAGACATTAATGAATGCACACATAATCATGGTATGCTGTTGACAAAAATAAAACACTTTTATAGTTGGTATACATGATAAACTGAAAAACATGTAAGATTATAAAATACATTCTTAGGTTGAAATATTGATATATCCTGGAAAGTGCTGCGAGATTTCTTCAATGTCCAAGAATCTGTAGAAGAGGTGGGGGCAGGGGAATATCAGTAGGAAGAAGCAAAGAATGTAAGATGGAGTTGCCTCATAATCAAAGAGTATGGAAGAACCAACTGCAGCTTAGGAATAGTTTAAGACATTATTATGAGCATCAAAGAAATTCATGATCTTGAGACAGCAAGTGAGAAAAAGGTATCTGTATCATGAAGCAAAGATATAAGAATGGTAATGTCATATTAGCATGGAAGGATAGAACTGATGCCATAGTATGGAATCATTTGTGAGGTAGTAGATTAGCATATAAAAAGAAAGAATCAAAACAGTAGAAAGAAAAGATTTAGTCGAGAGAGTACAGGTAAAGCAAGGAATGCAAAGGGAACGAATTGTGAAGTGGCAGAGTGGGGTGAAATGGAAAGACTGCAAGGTGGGAAGTTAACAAGAACATGTGATAGTACGATTAAAGGAGTTGGTGTGACAGAAACACTACAATATAGGGAAATGGAGAGGAAGAGCACTTGAGTTACGAGAAAGAAATGGTGGAAGAATGTGTGGAATGCTGTATGAGAGGGAGGTTGTTCAAGCCACTAGGTCCTTCAGGCTATGTTGTAAATACCACTGTTTCTCTCATGATGAAAGATGTAAACAATGGCTGCAGGCAAGAACTTTGGAGCTTGCATCAGCAATGTTGGAATACCAGAGGTTGAAGGATTAGCAGGCTGGTAGTAACATTCCTTGGGTAGGACTACTGTTGCCAGGACATGGAAAAATAAAAGGAAAGGGCAGCCACTGTGCACAGCTGGGAAGTCAAATGGGGAGGTGGGAGAGGTTGGCAAGGAGTACTATTGAGTCCTGCACATTACCCCTCCCTCAGTCACTACAGAGGTCACCATTGTTAGATCTTAGTGTAACGCTTCTTCCAAATGTGATGACCAGGATAGGGATTGATAAATGTAGTGACAACAATGCTACATTAATCATTACTGAGAGATGCAGTTCATGGGCAAGATGATACTGCTTGGTGTAGGAGCAGAGAGGTGAGGTAGGGCTCCCATGCCTTTACTCCACTGCCACAAGAGGATTGTCATAGTTGTCCTCCAAGAGAGAAGAGACATTGCTGAGATCCCTTGTTTGTGATGCAGGAGATATAATAAGTGATTGAGGTTTCATGGCTGTGCAGGATAGAGTATGCATTGTCAAGATCCAAAGGCGAGACAAGGGAAGCTGAAGATCACATAAAACCAGTGTAAATATCATGTTTTTATGTCTTAAGTCATGTATTAAGCAATTTTCTTTACAGATAAATGTGATGACTTTTAAGAGAACTTTAGTTTAACATGTATAACTGTAAATAGCCACAGAATTCTCTATGTAAGTACAGTTATGAGTGTCATCCAGACTTAATTTACCATTAAACAAACACTTCCAACCTGAGTTACATGATAACAGGTGTTGAACCTTTGATGAAGCAAATAAGGATGAAACCCACTGGTATCCATATTCTAGTGTTTCAGTCACCATAGACTGTTCAAGGGTAATTTATAAGGGCACATTCCCTAGATATACTTGGTGTATCTCTGAGCAGAGCAATGAATTGCACTCCTTCAGCAGATGTACGATCATAATGTGAAATCTTGACTCTAAGTTTGATGATCGGAAAATGAGTTTTTTCATTTTGTCAAAATAATGATCATTTTGGTGTAGAACTTGTCTTCAGTATTGTGCCTTTGTTTACAGATGTTTGTTTCTTCCCCACAGTCTTTCAGGACCTGATATAAATTGAAACTTTAGTATTACATGTAAACATTCTTACTAAATTAAAATATCACAAAACTTTAAATTTCAAATAAGAGAAAATTTTGCTTAGTTGTACTACTTTTTCTTCTACATATTCATACGGATGGCCTTGCTTGAGAACATATATTACCACATTCAGTCTTCAAAACATTTCTCTGAATTTACTATAGTGCAATTTAAAGCTTGTGTAGAAATACTACACATTGGCATAATCATTAAAGTATCATGACTGTATTTAACCCAGTCCTCAAAACATACTGGTCCAACCATGACACCAAGAGAAAGAACTCAGCTATAGAACATGCTGCAGTGTTGATGATATTACTATAATGTCTTTTTAAAGGGCTGATTAATTTATCCAAACCTTTATCAAAGATAATACACAAGGAAACTGAGACTGGTGTTTGTTAGGTGAGGGCCATCACTGATCCTGTGAGCCTTCCAGTGGTCATCTTTGAGTAGGGTGGTAAAAACTAAGGGGGCGGCAAGGGGGGAACTCTGACAAAAATTTCACAGCGCTTTAACTAAAAATATACAAACTGCAAGGGTATGTTTTGTATCCACTGACCTGGATGAAATACTACAATTACAATTATATTGCCAAAGGTGTTTACTTGAATTGTTCAAAATGAATAATATATTTGACTTAAAAAATATGGAAATATAATTGTTTGAATGTGATAGGAGTCTGTTATTGATATGATCAAATGGAAAGAATTGTATTGGTAAAGTAGCAATGGTTCAGGGCTTACAAGTTTTGAGAACTCCAAATTCACCCTTGGACAATAACTGCAGTCAAGCTATCATACTCAACAATGTGACATTAATGCTAAATTATTTAGGAATAGAGCGAACTGGAATGATGTGGTATACCGGAGTCGACGTGCTGTCAATGGATTGAACCAGGGCCAGGGCATGTGAAGTATCTGGGGTAATTACACATTGGAAAGTTTTGTGGGGCCTGTGTGTGGAAAGGGATCTGTGGTTTGGATGCATTAAACAAAGACAGTTAATCTTGAGTGTGGGCGAATGTGCTTGTTCTTTCCTAGCGATTCCTCTGCGCAAACGGGGGGAGTGTCATGTGTGGTAGGAATGGATGAAGGCAGCATGTATGAATATGTGCATGTATATATATATATATATATATATATATATATATATATATATATATATATATATATATATATATATTTCTTTCATACTATTCGCCATTTCCCTCGTTAGCGAGGTAGCGTTAAGAGCAGAGGACTGGGCCTTTTGAGGGAATATCCTCACCTGGCCCCTTCTCTGTTCCTTTTTTTTGGAAAATTAGAAAAAAAAAAAAGAGGGGAGGATTTCCAGCCCCCAGCTCCCTCCCCTTTTAGTCGCCTTCTACGACATGCAGGGAATACGTGGGAAGTACTCTTTCTCCCCTATCCCCAGGGATAATATATATATATATATATATATATATATATATATATATATATATATATATATATATATATATATATATAATCCCTGTGGCTAGAGGAGAAAGAATATGTGTGAGAGAGAGATTAGAGATTCTACCAGTGTTGTGTTGGACGCTTTAAAATAGACAGCGAGAGAAAAAATAAGCCCTGTCCCACTTTGCACTCATACGTTTAACAAGAACATAATCATTCCTCAACAGGGCATCTAAGATCCTTCAAACAATGCAGGTTATCTCCATCAATAATACGTATTTGAAGAAACTGTAGTAATACCCATTATACACGATTTTAAACTGATGCCTTGATACATCAAGTATCTTTTTATTTATTTATAGCAAACTACATTTGCTGACTTTATACATACCCATAAAGCTAACGAGGTCTTGCATTCAGATGATAGATATTTCTATTTCTCTCGGCCTAGTGTCCAGATGACTTTGAAATCGCCATACGACGTTGAAGTGATCACTTCAAAGCCCGCGGCACTAAGCTTGTTCAGGACTATAGTTGTGTTATCATATACTTCCACTGTGTCACTGCCGGTTTTCACTTTGGGGGAGCATTCGTTCTTAAGGAACAACTTTCCGTTTTCGAAGGTAGCTCCTAGGTTGGTTAAAACTCTCATGAAAACATCTTTCTCCAGTACACTTTGAAGGCCAACCACACTCACGTGACTTCTATCAGCGGTGGGCATACCCACAACAGTCACATATACCATTTTTCTGCAAAATAACCATGGCTGTAATGAACAACATGATCTAAAAAAAGTCAATCAACAACCACTTCGTGACTTGTACACCAGAGATCATGCATACCTACCCTCTTATACTTTTGTCCTCCTTGACTCAAAAAAAAAAAAAATCATCTTAAGGGATTATGTCACATTAATGTGTTTCGTTTTAAGTTCAGTACAAAACAGGAAAAAAAAATTCGTATGTACGTACGGACGATGGGCGGTTACTTGCTCCATCATTCAGAATCACACCGACTCTGCCAGCGGTTGAAATGAGAACCAGGCACACACTCAGTGCTGCCGCCTACCAGCTGCTCTGGTTCACATTCCCCCAGGTCTCAGGAGCAAAATTCCCCACATTGAATAAGTTTCCATCTCTTGCTTTACTTCCGTTTGTAGTTAATATTCATATGAGTTATAGCCGTAATTAACGTTTTTATTCATGAATGATGTGGGGAAAATAGAAACATTGAGTGTATTTTGCACGTTATTGTACTCTTATATAATTATATGAATTCTGACAAGTAAATGTTGAGGACAATAACTGAGTTGCTTACATATTTCTTTATGAAACTCTTCCTGCCAAATATCAGGGCAGAAACGTGTCCGTCAACAGGACTCGCTGTCTGAACAAATATCAACAATTTTATACTGAATCTTATCCGAATGTTAGACTATTAGAGAGATACAAAACCCCATATAAAGGTCTTCCTTCCTCCATGTAGCCTTAGGAATCAGTGAGGCTGCTAACTTGGCACCGACAAGGGCTGAGGTGGCTGACTCCCAAGACTCGCGATGTGTACCCTGTACACTTCCTGTGAACCCTTGTGACTCGCGATGTGTACCCGTACACTTCCTGTGAACCCTTGTGACTCGCGATGTGTACCCGTACACTTCCTGTGAACCCTTGTGACTCGCGATGTGTACCCGTACACTTCCTGTGAACCCTTGTGACTCGCGATGTGTACCCGTACACTTCCTGTGAACCCTTGTGACTCGCGATGTGTACCCGTACACTTCCTGTGAACCCTTGACCGATGTGTACCCGTACACTTCCTGTGAACCCTTGTGACTCGCGATGTGTACCCGTACACTTCCTGTGAACCCTTGTGACTCGCGATGTGTACCTGTACACTTCCTGTGAACCCTTGTGACTCGCGATGTGTACCTGTACACTTCCTGTGAACCCTTGTCTTTATACGACCAGTGGAGCGCGTTAGATGCTGGACATAATCCCGTATACTACATGTCTGTTTAGTCAAGGTCGACGAATAACAGAACAGAACTGACAAGTTACTTACAAACTACACCCAAAAAGGGCCTTGTGACCGTGAATGTAGGATGTTGTAATTAAAAAGTATAATAAATATCTTAGATACTATTCATTTTGTTAACCTTTAAAATTTCATTTCCATAGATGAACCATTTATGGTAATGCTACATGACAAGTTCTTTAAGAAGTAATATGTAACTATAAAGAAAGATATTTGGTTCCCAGTGAAAATTCCCCAAATTTTGAAGGAATATCTAATTCACAGTAAAAGAAAAAAAGGTATTCAGAATGAAACCTGAATTCCCCATTAATACCAAGAATTCCCTAGATATAGGGAAATTTCCCCACGTCTGGCAGCACTGCACTCAGTGTAACCTAACACAGCGTCACAGACCAGGCTGACGGCAAACACCATATATAGAAGGTCAGAGAAAAACCTAAATAAGGTGTAGTAAGAGCGAGCTGATTACTCTCTATCTCCCTCGTCCACTTCATGAGGCTTTTATCGTCAATTGGACAGTTATCATCTTTGAATCGGCTGATCCTCACAGCAAGGTGATCATGGTTAGTGTAGGGCGTCCTTATGTTGTGTGCCAGAAGAAAGATACTCATCCACCATTTTTATACTGTAACAATATCAATTCATTAATCTTAGTTGTTTTTTTTTTTACGCAAAGCTATGTTGTTTTGTTTTAATGCTGCGTTTGGCCACAAGTGACAAGGGGCGCTTTAGGTAGTTGGATTGGAGAGAGAGAGAGAGAGAGAGAGAGAATTCAAAATGTAGAGGATTGTCTTGTCTTTGATTCATCCTGCCTGGTTATCATGAGCGGACAGGAGGAGGAGGAGGCACAGCTGTTGTCACACGGTGGTAGAGGAACGTACGCACGCACTCCAGCGACGACTATACAGGTGTGGTGAGCAGTTCTGGTGCTACAACGAGATTCAAGTGGAAGACTTTTTAACTCCTAGGTCGGCGTTGGTGGCGCCATGGCCTGATTGGCTAACGACCTGCTTGCTGTTACTCTCGTATCATCGTTTATGGAGGAGGGTCAACATGAGTTCCAGGGAGAGTGTTTGTGAGGTAGAGGTGGTGGTGGTTCCTGGGGACGACTTGAGCAGGTGGGATGCACCAGGATCGTGTAGTTACGAACACTCCAGAGCACCACACTAGGTTACCACGGTGAGAATACCCACTGGTAATGTTAACCTACAAACTTAGATTTACAATAGTTTGGCTGAGGATTGCTATTTGTGGATTCAACTTTTCAGGACTTATCTAGAACTGACACGAACGATCAAGGAAAATTGTCCCGCCTGGGGTCGACTTTGTAATAGTTGTGGTTTTAAGAAACCATTTCAGAGCCTCGGCTATCAATTAAGATAATTTTAAGAGCAATAATTGAGTAAAACAACACAGCTTTGCGTAACACAACTAAAATGCATGAATTGATATTGTTACATGTGCTATCGCACTCTACTGTAATGCATTTAACTCTTGTGTCATGAAAACTACACTTTGCTTGCATTGTATACAAAAGGTGCATATATAATCAAAATACATCATATTCCAGTCTGTTAGCCCAATGCAGTACAGTGCAGTATCAACTAACTCCCCAAGAAGGTGCATGGTATACATTGGCATGTATATTCTGCTTTTGCATGCATACTCTGCTTATGTCCATGCTATATCAGTATTTTGAATATTTTCTATGGTAGGTGTCAGTGTTTCTTGATTTTGAATGGTACACGCATTGTTTGTGTCCTTGTTATTGCAGTGCTTTGAATATTGCAATTGGCAGTTTTATTGTTTTCTTTCTAATTGCAGTATCTTCATGCATTAAAAATCGTGTCTTCATCAACACATGCTTTCATTTGTATGGTTTTTCACTGCATTGCGTCTTGTCCTTCAAGTAAATTTAGTTACAAAGCCTTCACCAATAAATACCAATAAATATATCACCTTACAACTGGTTTCCTTTCCACCCAAACTGAATGTTTACTGTAATGAAAATTGGATGTGCAGGAACGTGGGAGTACATGTTTCAATGAGATAGAGATAATTATCAAAATTAGAATTGTTTCTATCCTTGGGGATAGGGGAGAAAGAATACTTCCCACGTATTCCCTGCGTGTCGCAGAAGGCGACTGAAAGAGAAGGGAGCAGAGGGCTGGAAATCCTCACCTCTTTTTTTTTTTTTTAATTTTCCCAAAGAAGGAACAGAGAAGGGGCCAGGTGAGGATATTCCCTCAGGCCCAGTCCTCTGTTCTTAACGCTACCTTGCTAATGCGAGAAATGGCGAATAGTTTGAAAGAAAAGGAAAGGAATTGTTTGTTATAACCACATTTGAATTAGCCAAAGAACATACAAAAACAAATCTCATATAACTACGTATTTAATGTATTCTATTATATGCATTAACGAGAAACATTTCGATGAATAAATGGAATATTTCCCCAGAAAAAACATCAGAGAAATTACGATTTTCCTCCACTCAGTAGATAGTGGTCAAAATAGTCACCATTCTGACGCTCATAGTAAGGAAAAGTCTTTATGTCAACTGTTTTATCTATTTTGAGCCCATGGTCTGAACACGAGAGACGTTCCAAAGGAAGGTAAACGATGGCTATTTAAAGAGGAAAGAATCACAAATGCAGTTTTCTAGACTACAGTGTGTGTTTGTGTGTGTTGAACATGACGCAGTCAAAAGCATAATGCAATCCTGACCATATCAGATGATAGGTAAAGTGTTAATGATAAAAGAAAAAAGAAAACTACAAGACTTTCAGTTGAACGATAGGAACAGAGATGTTGCTAGCATCGTCATACAACCCCAGCACCGTACATCCAGCTCCCGCATAAATCGGGGGAAATTTTTGGTCTCTTTAAGAGAGAGAAATTTCTAGATGTGACTGTACGCGCATCTTACTGTAAGGTTAATATTGTGACAGTTTAGAGAGAGATAGATAAATAGATAGTCTGTATGACATGGATTTAATTAGCGTATTTAGCGACCATAAAACAGTGACTCAGAGGTTTGGTCAAAGACAGACAGGGAATAATTCTGCCTTGTAGATAATGAAATGTCGGAGCGCAGCAATTCCTTCAAATTCATGTCAAGTAAAAGTTTTCGTGGACATATGAATCATTTGCAAAAAAAAAAAAAATATGATTCCCCCTCAACCACTTTTTTTTTTTTTTTCATTAGCGTTGCCCACATCGAGATGGCGCTGTGTTCGTGGCCTTCACTAACGAGTATGTGCTTCAGTTACTCTTCTTCATCATATCCTTAATCAGTTGACACCAATTGAACGTGTCACGGAGTTGAGCTCCTGGAGACGTCTTAGTATTACTAGTCAGTCACAGTTCAGGTAATGTCCATTACGTTATTTATGTCTGGCGAAACTGCGACACCTTTCCTTGCATGGAAATGTACTCTTGACACTAAGTATACCCATATGATCACTTCCAAACGTAATGCATTTTGAAGATGGAATATTTGAGTTCAATGGTCAAGTACATGAATGATTGTTTAGCAGGAAGAATGGCCTATGTGATGGTGCAAGGGAACTATGTGCGGGAGGACACGACTGTGGTCGGACTTCGTGGGGCACTACAGATTGATGTCTACTCGAGAGTCATGAAGGAACTGGGGTTCACCTTCAAAGATGGCGAGTTTATCTGTCCTGTGACTGGACCTGTCACCAGACTGGCTCACGGTTGTGACCTGATGAAAGTGCCTTGCCATCCAGTTACGGTCCTGAACAAGCTCAGTGCTGTTGGCCTACAAGTTATCACTTCAACATCTTGCGGCGAGTGGAAGATTATGTGGACACTTGGCCATAGAAATGCATGAAGGAAGCCATCATTAATTTCAAAGGTATGTATGAACTACCAACACAGATGTTTTTTTTCTTAAGTGAAAATAGTATTATTTTTCCCATACACCTAACTCTCGTACCATTAAAAGTGTGGCAGTTCGTAAAACCAAATGATCAAATGATATGGTAGACATGAACATCAGTACGGGTCTCCTTGGTTTAGTGTTTAGCATTACTGACCATTCGTCACAGGAGAGTCTTAGGATCTGACCCGCATGGGTTCGAAACTTGGGGTATGGCAGTTGGCCTACGTCCAACTCAGGTATTCAATGATTCTTCCTTAGCGATTGGTAGATCAATGGTTACTTGGCTAAGCTGATGTGTGTTTGTGTGTGCAAACAGTGGACCATACAGACATGGTAAATATACATACGGTTAAGAGACTGGGCCATTCAATTTAAATACCTACTTCCTGTAACAGGTGATTAGTTAGTAAGCTAGCTTAGTACACCGTTCAGGACCTTCCCAGGTCCAGAAATGCGATGTTTGTCAAAATGTAGCAGAATGTACAAGTAAATGTTCAGTGTCTTTTTTAGCATGAGGGTTAGGTGATCTACTGAGTCTGTTTGCAATGTTTTGGGTATAGATGGTGTTCAGTACACAGAGGAGTGTAATGTCAGATTGGGTATATATCTGGTGAAGTGGAATTGAGATTGGGTTGTCAGGGTAGTTTTTTAAGAGTATGTCAGTCAAGACTTGACTTAAGTTTGTATTTTGTATGTGTCCTATTTATTAGGACTGTAGTGGGTAGGGACCATAGGTTGCTGTGGCTGTAGTTTGTTATTTGTATCTATTTTGGAGGTTGGAAGTTGAAAGTTGATGTAGGGGCATTACCATTTTAGCGAAGAATGGTTGTTGGATTATATTCACATGCTGAATATGTTCCTGTGTGCACATGCACAGATACAAAAATCCAGAGTATAGTTTTTATTTTAAAGAAAGATCTTCAAGAGCAAGTTGAATTAAATTGACAAGGAGATCTTTGGTAAGATTATTTATAGGGTGTACTTTACCACACATTTTCCTGATCTTCATAGCCTTCCACTTTGCTCGGAGATATTTGGTAAGATTATCATTGTAATGATTTATAGGGTATACATAGTTATGTTACTTTTAACACACATTTTCTTTATCTTCTTAGCCTTCCCCTCATTTGACTTTCATGTATTGTAGGGTAATCTCTTATATTTCACCAGTCTTCATTGATTCTTCAAAATAAATCTACAATTCCATAATTCATTACTACTGTAGATTCCACATCGGTTGTAAAAAGATGATGTTAAGTTATAAAGATACTTTCAAGCTACAGATTTATATTTTCTTTTGATGTATCAATAGTGGACACTGATATTACCATCAGTGTCAGGCATAGTTATAGATGCAATTAATAACCACTTAGTTTCGTTTTGAAATAATTTAGCTATTACGAGCACTGATTCTGTTTAGACAATGACTGATCTGGTCAAAAGTTGTTGGTTCTTCAAAGTTTGGTAAAGTTCCAGTTTATAAGCACCACAGAAATGACCTAAAGATTTAAAAGAAATTCATATTGATGGATTTCATATAATTGGTAGAAGATAGACTGGGGAATATGCCTAGGAAAACCTCACTTAGCATCACATGGGGACTGAAATTTACACAGTGCAAATGAAGAGAATGAAAAATTATTGTCTCTTTCTTTTTGCTGTATTGGTAGCATCTATGAGTATACACACTGAACGCTGCACTGAACCTCTCCTAACATTGACTTAACCAACTGCCATATGACATGAAAAGCAAGGTGAATTTATGTCAGGGTAAACAGATGAGGTTTCCTTAGGTTTTTTCATTTCTAGAATGTTTCATCTACTTTTACTCCACATTTTCCCTGATCATCATGGCCATCTTCACTCTCACATTTATTATTGTAGGGTAAGAAGTATGCCACACATCACATCCCTTGATCCTGATTGCTGCTATTGAGCAGGAACAGTCCAGTGATATGCTTTTCTTCCAAATCCCTATGTTACTTTTGTCCAGCCCTTAAACAGGAACCCAAAGTTCATCACTGGATTGTGATGGACCAGTGATGTAGGGAAGAGTTTGGAGTATGCAGCCCTGAATTAAAATGTTGGAAAAATATATTTCAAGATGAAGAAAGCTAATGATGATCTTGGAAGAAAAAATCAGTCAGAATTTTAAAGAGAATAACGAGGTGTACAGTTGTACTAGGATATTAATGAAAGATGGAGAGGTATGTGTAAGTAGAATGCAATCGACAAGTCTTGGAGAAAAGTAGAAAAAGATATAATGTTTGTAGGAGATGGACAGAACGTTTCAAAGATATAATTTGGGGATGGTGGTGATTAAGATCTGTTTACTGGTATAGTAGGAACAGAGTTTGCACAAAAGAGAAAGTTGTGGATGAGTTTTAGACAATTTGTTGTGAGTAAAGTTTAGTGATGATAGTAGTGGAAAAGGTGGAGTTGTGCAAGGTAGAAAAACTGTGTGATGAAAACTCTGGTGAATAGGAAATAATGAAGGATTTTGCATGCATGAGTATTTGCTTCAATATACATATATGTATAGGTCTATTAGATCTATCTGTCTGTCTGTGTATCTATATCTCTGATGCCTTTCCCAACTAGAACTTCAAGGAGGTGACCACAGCAGTAGAGTTTCATTTTGTATTCTCTTTTTCTGGAGTGGTTCGTTGAAAATTTTGAGGAAAGCTGTAGCCGACTTGCTTCTTTCAGCATTCTGGAGAGATATCATTGGGACCAGTTGATTTATTTAGGTTTAGATTGTGTAGATATTTAAGTACTTTCCAGCGGTCATTATTTTCAATATCCTTTTTTTCTTTTTTTGATGCCCAGAATTAAGGAATGTGCCTGTGATATACAAATTTTCTATGGTAAACACTAGAAGTTAAATACTTGTTTGGAAGGGAAGCCATTTCTTTATTGAATCCTATTGGTATGCCATTATCATTTGATAATGAGCAAATACTATTATTGATATGTCTATCTACCTGTCTATCAATCTATTACCAGTTCGCCGTTTCCCGTGTTGGCGAGGTAGTGCTAGGCACCGAATTCGCAGCCTCTGCGCTTCACACAGGGAGAAATGAGAAAAAAATGAACCTTTAAGGATGAAATGAATAAGAAATAAAGGCTAGGATCTTCCTTCTATTGTTTATATATTTTTAAAAGTGATAATACAGAAGGGAAGAATATCTACCCCCCCTCGGGTCTTAGACCCCTCGTAGTCACCTTCTTTCTTGCTTCTCGTGTATTTGAAAAATTTTTCTATTGGGTTCTCCTTCATGATGAGAAATGCACTTCTGATAGTTATTCTCGCTGCTTGTGATTTTCTTCCAATGCTATCATTGTAAAGATATGTACTTTTAAGTTCCTTGATTTTTTTCCCTCTTGACAGACACCCTGTAAGCATTTCTTTTACACATTTGATTATTTTTTTATTCATCTAACTTGGCTTCTCCTTTTTCTTTCTTCTATGAAAACTGATTCTTTAAGGGGAAATATGATGAAATGTCTGAACGTCTTTTCTACTGTATGCATGCCTAAGAATCTGGTCCAGTTTACCTGAGTGGTGGTAGATGAAACACTTCTAGAAGTTAAGAGGATCTAAAGAAACCTCATTTGTGTACCTTGGCGACATAAATTTGCCTTGTTTTTATGTGACATGGCAGTTAAGTCAATGTTAGGAAGGGTTTGTTTGTTGACTAATCTGAGATTGGAAATCTTGATTTTATTTTCAATAAAATTAGCTGTTTACAGTGAAACTGACAATATCATGAATGCTATCTCCTAGTTTGTTGCAGCCCTCGCATGTACTGATTAGGCTTCCGTTTGTAGATGTCACTACATCCATTTTCACTTTGTGCTATGTGTCAGACCGTTTGATTTAGAAAGCAGTCTTCTTTTTAATCTATTAATCTGTTTCCCTCATGGTCACTTGTCCTAATTTATGTTGATTGTTAATATTTCCCATAATTACTGCTTGTTTGATATTTATATCAGTTTCACATACAAAGCTCTTGTTTTCTATACAAATAGACATGAATATCATTCATCATTTTGGTACACTGTGCATTGTCTGCTTTGACATATAAAATCCTAACCATAATTGCATATAGATTGTCATGTATCTTTGTAAATAGAACCAGTTATAAAGCTTATTTTTATTTTTAGAATCATTATTCCATTGGATTGTTAACTGTGCTTGGAAGTTTTTTATGGAATTTATCCAGTTTTTTGTTATTGCTTATATATTAAGCATTTGGTGTCAATTCATACTGTTTTAGGGTATTTCTGGCATTGGTGTAAAGCATGTAAATGTTTCACTTGGGCACAATGACTGTGATTTAAGCCTTTAAGTTTAGACTCTTTGGTCCCAGGATATTGCCTGATGGTGATTTCTTGTGTTCATAATTAATATTCTGTTAGTAAATAACAGCTTTATGTGCTCGTCTGAATCCTGCCCAGCCTTGTAATACCAGCCCCATTTTCATGAAGGACATCCTAAACGAAGAAGTTCCTCTCATAACAAGCTGTCCCATAGGTTAGTCAACTCTTACTAATAGGCAGATGTGCTTCACTCTGCCACATACATCTAGTATTCAGAAATTCAATTCCTGCATTGCACTTAGGAAGAGAACCCGCTATCACAACCTTTCTGCAGCTTTCTTTGAGCTTTCTAGTAAGGATTCTGTACTACCAATGCTCTTGAAAGATTTTTCCCTTGCCACTTTCGTTACAGCCTGAATAACTTTACTGTTATTAAGTGTTCCTAACTGCGTTCTGTCTGTACCTTGTGAGTGATGTCTTCCAGCATAGACCTAAGCTAACACTGCCTCGTTTTATTCATGCCACAAAACTATGTATCTAAATGCCTTATTAAATCTCTGATAAGGATGATGCAAGGTTTTCTTGCCATTTCATCATGTAATACTATAAAGTTGCTGTTTGTTCCTGTTTCCATTATTTTATCACCAAAGCTGGCCACATTTCAAACTGCATAAATATTATCACTTCTGTCCACTGTTGTCTCTGCTGTAACCATTCAAGTTTCTAAATTATAGGTATTCTTTTTCCTGCAGAGTTTAATAATTTTGATAGAAATGCCCACCCACACACAATGTATTTGCTATACTTTTCACTAGCTAGCCTATCTTCAATGATCTCTTTTGATAACCTGTTACCTCATTAGCAGGTCTTAAATGAAGTCTCTTGTTATGTTGTAGAACAAGTCGATCATTTTTCTATTAAAGGAAAATTTTCTTTATGTATGTGATATTGAGAATTATATTAGTTTTGACGTAAAAAGAAAATTTAAGTATTGTTATATTTCCTCATCTACTTCAAATCCAGAGAGAATGTTGGGGAGAGACCAAGATCTGCACATCAAGGAATATCGAGGCCAGATCATGCTGCACACCAAACACATCAAGATTTTGAAAATATCAACAAATGTTGGTTTCTGGTCATCAGAAGGTTTGGAACCATGTTTTATACATTCGAACTCTATGACAGATGGAGTCTGCTATTCATTGTGTACATGTCGTTGCAAATGGCCCTTGGATGTTCTATCATGATAAGTACCCTAGGTGCTACATACCAAAGGGTTTGGTTCATATTATCTTCATTCATATAGACAGGGACTTATCCCAAAGGGAGATGAAGGGTGCAATCACTCCCCCTTCCCCACAGCCATACAGTGTACAGTAATGTACCATGCATTAGCTATAAAGATAATGGTTCTAAAATTTTACTATTACTCTCACCCCTTTTAGTTCCTGTGAAAAACAAATATATATATTCAACTGTTTCTGTGGTACTTAGGAGTGACCAATAGAGCACCAAACGTTTCACTGGCATTATAAAACATTTGACAAGTTAGTGAAACTTTCCCTCTTTGCAAAAGCATTTTATTTATTTATTTTTTTTTTTTTTACTAAAGATGCTCATGATTATTGCTCTGGGCCATGTTTCTCATATGAAATTTGTTTTCACAAAGAAAGTGGTCACCATTTTCATATAATAGCCATACTTCCCCACAATAGCTGTAGTCAGTTCTATGAGAATTTGACAGTTAACAGGGATTAGATATAACTTAGAAAAAAAAAAAAAGTGCGGCGTTTTCTTGTTTACAAAGTATTCTTGCATGTCGTTTATTATTTTGTGCATTCATGATTACGTAAGCGAGATAGTATTTCACCCCTTCCTCTATCAGGAACTTTTGACATCATCCTACATATACCTCAGAGTATATGTAGATCGAAGTTGGATGGACAGCCATCGTTAAAATTAGTGACTTGGATACAAGCCAGTCTTAGCAATAGCAGTTGAAAGGAAAATCAGTACCATTTCTTGACAATTTATAGAAGCTACAATCATGAGTACAATGAAAATCGGGACGTCTTGCATTAGTTCATTTTCGACATTGGTGATCCATCGAACTGAAGTTGCGACCCGCGAAAACATTGGCCGCCATAACTGTAATTATGCAATCTGCCGTTTATTATATAAGGCTAACCCATCTATAATGGTCAATATAAATCTACATAGCCCTACGGAAATGTTACATTTCATGGAATGTGTAAATGTGATTTTATTTGTTCAGTGTCCAGTGAATAATTTGGGAACTCGTTTGACTTGTTGGTGACTTCCTCGACCGCTTTGTGGGTCAGGTCAGGACTGGGGTGACCTGTGCCACGGAAGTCATCTCATGGCTGTAATCAAGTATCAATTTACGTTTGTGTCCGTGTCACTCGTGCCTGAAGACATACGTCTTTTGAGACGAGGGGGAAAAAAAGGTGTTCAAAGTGAGACTGATCTGAACTTTTCAAAGTATGGAGGAGGACCGGTAGACATCATCGTGAACCAAGAGCAAAAAAAATTCTGCGAACAAAATGGTTGAAAATATTGCCGTGCATAATTGGAAATGGCAGGAAAAACGAATGTAGCATTCAAGAAGTATATACTGTAGTCAGATGTAAGTGTCATTACTTGGAAGACATGTGAAGTGGTTTGGCCCGTCACTTTAATTAAGGTGACTGATTATTCCAGCACTACGTCTTAGAGTTGGCATAAGGTAAGTAATATGAATATTCATTCAGTAATGTGGTAATTGTTTTTGAACTAACTCCATCGCTGTTAGTTTGCGTAATGTTGAGTTTATATAATTGTTGAGCATGACATTAGAGTCTTACATTTCCTCGAACGGGATCAAATGAGGCGGGAAGGGTAATATTGTATATCAAGGTAAATGTATCTAGAGTCGGTAGTACACTAGTAAAATACCAGTAAAAAGTAGAAAAAATATCACATTTTGTTGGTTGGGGAAATACATCATTAAATTCAACGGCTTCAGTGGATCATATACTTCGAGTGTTAATTGTAATGGAGGGGTTGGGGGCTTGTGGTGCATCTTCATAGGTGTTCATGACATAATTCACCTGGAATATTGGCTATTAAGATAAATCTTCATCGATAGGAAGGTTTGGTGGGTTTATACAGATTTTGTCAATTTTGTACATGTGTATTACCTACTTTACATTATATTAACCCACAGTGTCCTTGATAAACGAAGTGTTTTCATGTGTAATGTTCCATTACGAGATAGGATAGGTCGGCCATCAATAGGCCTTTCTATAAACGCAAATAACTCAAAAGCACATAAGTAACCATTTCCCTGAATAATTTCGATGTTGAACGAAAATAAACTCTTCGTTAATGTTTGTTAGTTATAATTCTAATTACATAATTGTTCCTAGTGGGGTTTGGGTATTATGCAAATTATTTTACATTACTTTAGACTTAGGGATAGAACCATCTTTGGTGGTAATCCACGCACCTTTGTTTTTTATAGGTTCATGGTAGGTACAGATTACTTACTAAATAGAGCAGTTTTTCCATCTATGGCCTGAATTCTTCGTCCATATGTCGTATTATTAGTTAGGTAGTGGTAGTGGGACAGATAGTGCTTGAGTGTTGAACTAGAGTATTAAAAGCAACTTTCCCTCATTTCTTATAATTTTCTATAACTGCCCCGTATCATATACCATAAAATGCCGCCATTTCTAATGGAAACATTAAAAGAAAGGCATCCAGCGCGTTTAATGAAATTCAACAAACCTTATAAAAATGCAAATAATGGGCGCATTTTACGTTTGTATGTGTCACGTTTGTTTGGAGGTTCGAGGTTGTATTTTCCTAGTATTTGATAAGGATGGTCGAGATACTTTACCAGATACTTATCATCATCTTGAGGATCAATTCTTGTAATGTAAGGTGTAGTTGGTTGAGTGGTTTATTTTGATTATGTGATGAAGAACAATTTCACATATGATGAAGCTAAACGGAAATGTCATTTACATTGTTGAAACTTTATTTCAGTTGTATCAGCATTTACATTCATCCTTTAACATAGGTTACCTTAAGACTGTTGTAGTTCAGTCATTCTGTCTTTGTTAGAACCCGTGGTATTTCTTCGGGCAGGTCAAGAGCTGCAGATGCTGACTGCACAGGACTAAGAAACAGAAGATAATCTATCCCTGACTCAACCCATAAATAATTCTTAACATACTTCACTGACTAGCTACATAATATCACCTGAGTCGCCAGATCCACTGACTCAAAGGCTTGTACCTGGCTTACCTTTTAGGTACAATGCGAGTGTATTTGTGTGTCATGGATAATGATGGCTTCTTGAAGCACACACTTTGGAAGGTTAGAGGTATGTCTACAGTAAGTGTCTGTGTTGGAGGACCTCATTTTGAGTCTCCGCCTCATGTCCAAGAAAAAGGAATATGAAGTGGTTCTCTAAAAGAGAAAATGTCAAGAAATGATGATGACATAAACAACAAATGCTGAAATAGATGACAGTGTCTTGGAAGGGAGGGTCAGACCCTGAGACTGTTTTTAAAGCGTTAGTGTAACTAGTGGGTCAGTGCCACTACATATATTACTGTACAGTAGTGTTTCAGTGTCCATAGAACACTTGGAGGACTCAAGTTTAGGTTAGGGCTAGGAACAGGGATGTGTACTTCACGGCTTAGTGAGCAATACAGGTCATCAGAACAGGTTCCATGGATCAATGTGTGGTTGCAGGAGAGGAGTTGAACTGCTGTCTTGCAGGTCTTGGGTCGGTTCAGCCAAGAAGTCGTGTGGTGAATGAGTGAGCAGATCATGGGTTGTGTGTGTCAGGATGTCATGTGATGATTGTGTGAGGATACTGGTTGCCGGATTTGCCAAGATGTCGTGCGATGATTGAGGCAGGATGTCACTTGGAGGTTGGGCCAGGATGTCATGTGAGGGTTGTGAGAAGAAATTATGCGAGGTGTGGCTTAGTAACGTGGCCGTGGAGCTGGGCAGGAGGAGGTCTGGGTCGGCGGCCAGGGATCGCTGCGCCACACTCCTCTGAACCTTGTCCGCCAGCTTCTCCATGAGAGCCTTACGCTCTGGCGAGACCACAGGAGTGTCCTTGGTAGTAGAGGAGTCAGCAGGTGGGCTGTGAGGAGCCATCACCTTAATGCTACTGGTGGCACCAGCTCCTCCTCCTCCTCCTCCACCTTTGCCTTCGCCTCCCGCTAGTGCTGCTGACGCTAGAGCCGCTAACCTCCGCTTCTCCTTCCTTCGCTCGTTTTCCCGTTTTGTACGTTCTGGATCGCTTAATCTTGCTGCTGCTCGCCGTAACCGCCTTCGGCCGTTAGAAAAGAAGTTCTTGACAGTGAGGTGGTGCAGGCCTAGTTCCGACGCAATGTGCAGCACTAGTCCCCGTGATGGCTTCTCCGTCACACTGAAGATGGAGTCTAGCGCTCTTCGCTGCAGTGGTCCGATCTTCCCCTTGCCTGTACCTGCAAATTGTACTGGATGAGAACCAACGTTAACACGAATTTCCTTCGTTTCCTAAACTTGTATCACAAGTGTTATAATTATAACTCGTTTGGACGGCAAGTTACAAAAGCTACACAAACACACAAGTTTTCTTGATGTTGAATATTTTTTTTCCCCTTAAATCTGCTGTCAAAAGGAAACATCCAGCTAAGCTGTAACAGGATTACGATGCGCACACATACACCAAGCTATATATAGAGGCGGACTTTGAACATAAAGAATTTGTTAGTCATAGAAATGAAAACATCCTTTCTCAGCGAGTCTGAGCACATGGAGTCATGGTTGAAATATCACTATGATTGAGTAGATGTGGAAGTCAATAAACATCGTACATATGATACAGCAACTGGAAAATGCGATGACTATTAATAAGTGGAAAAATGAGGACCTGAGAAAGAAAGGATCAGAGAGGACGCCTGACCCAGGGAGGAGATACAGCCACGTGTATAGAGGTAAACACTTTGAGAAAATTGGGGGGGGAATAGAGTTTCACAGGCGTTTTATAGACGACTGTCCTGGATGGTTACGTACAAACTACTACAAAGGAATTGGAGCATGGGTAACTTTCGTTGCAAGTTGAAGCGAAGGGTTAGAAAAAGTGAGTGAGTTTACCATCAACGTAACTACTTTCTGTTATGATGTAAATCAAACTCTGGTCGACAACATTGTTGGTAAATGAGACGATATTGAATTATTCTTACCGATCATGTTGATGTGATGAGTGATTTATTGAGGTTACAAAGTGGTGGACTGGCGTTGGGTTTGACAACTGTTTGTCAAGGTATTCGAAGTAAGTTTTATCCATTTCGGTTTGTTGATGTATCCCCGAAAACTGATGAATTTTCTTGAATCGTCGCTATGAAAGAAAACTCTCGTGTGTTGCTCTACGAATTAGTTACCCTAATTTTTTTCGTGATACACCACTTGGTAATCGTCGTTCACCGGGAAGGGGAGTTTGGAGAAAACGTCTGGGAGTGGTCGTGACAACGATTGGAACCACCACCGAAGTGGGTGGGAGGAATGCGTGGAAAGAGACATCGTTCGCTGGGGAGGCATGCTCGGAGGTACGGCATATGCAGTTGTCGAGATGGTGGTGTATGGATGAGAGGCGTGCGTTATACAGAGGGGAATGTACGAAAGAGGGTGGAGTGCTGGAACAGGAATGTCTCAAAACAATACACTGTGAGAGGAGGAGGGGTTATGTGAGTAAGAAATGATAGGTTGAGAGAGGGATGTGTGTGTGTGGTAATACGGACAAACATGGATGAGAGAGCCGAAGAGGGTGTCCTGAAATGGTGTGGGTGTATGGAGAGAATGAGTGAGGAGAGGTTGATAGAGTGGATGTATTTGTCAGAGGTAGAGGGGACAAGGAAAAGTAGAAGACTGAATTGTAGATGGAAGGATGGAGTGAATACGGCATCCAGTAGTGGGTGCATGAACACACACAAGAAAGGAAGGAGTCACACGGGACAGATCGGATTGGTTCGCCGCGACCCGTGCTGTCATTAGACTGAACCAGGAGATTTGAAGTGGTTGGAGATAACCAGTGAAAGGTTTATTCGACCTGGTTATGGAGACGGAGCTCCGGTTTCGGTGCTTTACCCATGACAGATAGTGAATGAGGCCTTCCAGTCGTCTGGACCTCCCGTTTCCTCACGAACACGGGAAACTTGTGCGTTCAGTTATGAGAAGAGAAAGAAGAAAAAGATCAATTTTCTACCAAATGATCTTACTTTGGTTCAGTTTGCCGTCAGTAAGAACAGTGTCATCATGAGAGAACCATGGACCTTACCTTCCTCCCATGCCTTTGGCGTCGGCTCCTCCCTGCTAGTGACATGATGTTCGTGGTCTAAGGTGTCGCATAAGCTCCCTAAGCTTATGGTGTCATTGTGGACGTCAGAGGTACTGGGGCTGCTGTCGTAGAGGGTTCCCGGAAATCCATCGTAGCTGGACATGTCCTCATCGAACTTCAGTTCCTCCTGGACTGACTTGATCTCATCCTCGTACTGCTTGATCTCCTGGGGAGACTTGAGGCTCCCGGTGAGCGGCGTGACCTCGCTGGCGAAATGGGCTATGTTGTCCTGGTCGTAGATGATGGTGGTGCTGTCGTAGGAGCTGGTGTCGTACAGGGAGGTGTTGAAGGGCGTGGCCGGTGCCGGCGATGGCGAGAGGGCCAGGGACGCCCGCAGGTCCTGCGACGGCTGTGGCATGTCGTAGTAAGCGTCGGTCGGGAGGCTGGTCTCGATGTACTCGAACTCCGCCTGCTCCATAGGGTACTCCGCTAGTCCCTCCAGGGGCGAGACGGTCATCCCGCCGTCATCGTCCACGCCAAGGCCCCCGGCCGCACTCAGCAGCTCAAACTGCGTCAGCATCTCGACGTGTCAGCAGCAGCGGTTCAGTCTTATGTGTTCAGTCGTTCCTCACGTGGTGTGTGTGTGTGTGTGTGTGCGTGTGTGTGTGTGTATGTGTCTGGCCGAGCTGCTTGCTGGTGCTTGCTGCCGCCGTCACATCAATGCTCTCAACGTTCCTCGTCTTGCGGACCTCAGCGGTGAGCCCGACTCTCTCCGTGCCTGCATCCAGCTGTCCCCGACGACGCATCAAACCGGTTTCACTGTTGCTTCTTCTTGGTGGCTGATCTCGATCGAGGTCACTGTCTGGCACTGTTAGATGACTACATGCCTAAGGGGAGAGGGGAGGAGGAAATAGAAAGTTGTAAGTACATGGCCATACATGAACATACCATTACATACAGTTAAACCGTGATGAGAGACACCAGACGAATTCCACCGTCGTTACCAAAAGGGGAACACGAAAGCTGGGGCGAGAGGTTTCCTCAACCCTTGGAAGAAAGAGAACACTGGGGCGTGGGGGAAAGTTCACACAGATAGTAGATAATGTGTCACTTTCCAGGAAAAAAATAGACATTACTCTATATCCATTGGATATTTGTCATCATCTGTTGCTGCAGATGCTGTAGTTCACACGAAGTACGAGGCACATCCCCAGCTAGCCTAGCTCTACACACACATACACACACACACACACACATCCTTCCACAGGAATAGAGGAGGAGGAGGAGGAAGTGCCTTCTTTTTGGAAAAGAAAAAAGAGGGGAGGATTTCCAGCCCCCAGCGCCCTCCCCTTTTAGTCGCCTTCTACGACACGCAGGGAATACATGGGAAGTATTCTTTCTCCCCTATCCCCAGGGATATATATATATATATATATATATATATATATATATATATATATATATATATATATATATTAGGGCCAGGGAAGACTTGTTTGTCTTCTTTAATCCACCGACGGTCGGCACCAGTTTGTCTCGAGTCAAATCTTGCCGACTGGTTTATTTTGGTCTTTGTTTATTTCCCCTACCTTGCACCGCCTCTGGGTTAAGGTGAGGTGGGCTAGGTCCGGGAGGCGGAGCACCAGGTTTAAGGGGTAGCAGTAGCGGGGTTGCTTGGTGTGACACACTTTCCCTAGACTTCAAGATGGCGACGGTAAGGTCCTTTCAAAATAGTTCCAGCGGGCGGTTAATTTTTTTTTTTACCCCTCTCTCTCTCTCTCTCTCTCTCTCTCTCTCTCTCTCTCTCTCTCTCTCTCTCTCTCTCTCTAGCTCGCAGATGATACAGTTTATGTTATAACTCGCCAACCCGGAGACGCGACCGTATCTCACCAACGTGTCATACAACCCACAAAAACTCCTTAAGGGCTTTCACAAAACCTCGGGCATAACTGAGGGCGAACCATGAGTCCATTCCCCGGGGCAATAAAGAAGCGCCAGTCAACAGACTGAACAGACTTACTTCGTTGACTGAAGAGGAAATTCGAGAAGAAAACGGGAAGGAAATTCCGGGATCGGAACGTATTTCACAACCCTCCCCCCACACACACACACACACACACAGACGTGGACGATTTGGGCTGCGGCTCAACGCTGACTTCGACGCAAGAGTCCCCCCCCTCTCCCCCACATGTCTTCGTCAGGTTGAGGGGTCAGGCGGGAAGGTCAAGTGGTTTGGGGGGGGGGGGGGGGTCGTCATCATGATGAAAGGGTCGGGGTGACCAGAGCCATGTATGCATGAGTCGGGTGACGACAGGCAAAAGGTCGGGTCATGAGTGAGCTCACAAACTTGTACAGGTTGGCAGTTCTCTCGATTGTGAAAGGATCCCAGTTGTGTGTGTGTATGTATGTCCATGCCTGAATGCTAGTATTGAGATAATAATAATAATAATAATTATTATTATTATTATTATTATTATTTTATTATTTTATTATTATTATTAGTTTATTATTATTAGTTTATTATTATTTTATATTATTATCATTATTAGAACTGTTTAATAATTCTGTGTTCTATGACGGTTCCGTCTGCAAGTGAATGAGCGAATGACCAGATACAATTTTTGGAGCAACAGTGTGGTCGAACTTTCCCAGCACAAACAATATACTTTTTTTTTTCTTTTTATTTCTTTCTTGAATTCAGTCATCCTCCGCTTCATGGAATTGTCGATAGAACTATCACAGAATATTTATAGCATTGTTTAAACTCAGTTTCAAAAGCAATCCCAATATGACAGTTTAGGCAAATCATGACCCAACATTTCCCTTGTGTTTTACCTGACACACTACTTTGGTGACCCTCACCTGAAACCATTCCCTCTCCTCTCTTCCTACTCGTACGCACACGCCTTACAGACCTTGACAAAAAAATGCTTCTAGCAGCTTTTTCTCCCACGTCGTATATTCTTAAGACCTTACGCAAGGCGTTTCAATCAACCCTGTCCTATACTTCCTTCAGGTCCATAAATGCCACATACAGATCCACCGGTTTCTCTTTTGAGTATTTCTTCAAAGCAAACGCCTCGTCCGGACATCCTCTTAATACTTCTGAAACCACATTGTTCCTCCCCAGTGTCATGTCCTGTGCACGCCTTCACCCTGTGTCACCTCTCGTTCCTTCTTCCCCTTCTACTTCGGGAGCCTGACCCCTCGCTGGTTTTCTGGGCTAGGTTGGGTCGGTAAGGTTAGATCGAGTTAGGATTGTGGTACAGCCAAACATAACTTAATGAGTATATATATATATATATATATATATATATATATATATATATATATATATATATATATATATATATATAATATTTTTTTTTTCATACTATTCGCCATTTCCCGCGATAGCGAGGTAGCGTTAAGAACAGAGGACTGGGCCTTTGAGGGAATATCCTCACCTGGCCCTCTTCTCTGTTCCTTCTTTTGGAAAATTAAAAAAAAAAAAAAAGAGAGGGGAGGATTTCCAGCCCCCCGCTCCCTTCCTTTTTAGTCGCCTTCTACGACACACAGGGAATACGTGGGAAGTATTCTTTCTCCCCTATCCCCAGGGATATATATATATATATATATATATATATATATATATATATATATATATATATATTGGGGGGAGGGTGGGAGGAGAAATCTTTAGGAAATATATTAGTCATGAGTATGTAACAGGCAAGACTAGTGAAGCAACGGCTGACGCAATTATTGTAGCGGCCCCAGACAGTCCACCTGCAGCCAGCCATACCCCTTGATCCTCGTGAAGTCATCGAAAACGTTCGTTATATTTAGCATTATTATTATTATTATTATTATTATTATTATTGATATTATTATTATTATTATTATTGTATTATTATTGATATTATTATTATTGTTGCCTCGCGCGTGTGCATGACCACCTCCACCTTCTGTGTGTCCCGTCCGGAGAGTTCGACACTCCCGTGTTTCTCTCTCTCTCTCTCTCTCTCTCTCTCTCTCTCTCTCTCTCTCTCTCTCTCTCTCTCTCTCTCATTTCCCCCGCCCTCCCAAGTCGGCACCACCGCGTCATCACGAAGCCCAGTGACGTGTCCGATGAAGGAAAGGTGAACGTATGAACAAGAATCCTGATCAGCAGACCAGACGACGAGAACGGAGTGTGAATTTCTCGCGGCTCTTAACGGCGCTAACCTATTTGGTCGGTTGTAAACTCCGCTCACACACACAAAGTAGTCAGTGGAACGGGAAGTACAGTATTGGAATGCGTGTATAATTACCTGCTTGTACTACTGCCGGATTATGTTACGGGAGGAGTTTTACGCTAGTGTGGGAGTGTGTGATTACCCACACACCGTACGGGGAGGGATCGCTCCCTGCCTCCTGCCCCCATTCTCAACTGTCGTACAGCTTCGTAAATTTACGTATATGGTTTGTTCTGCATTAACCATGTCCTCTGTCATTCTCCCTCCAGTCGTCCACCAACCTTGTATAGTGTAAAAGCATTTATTTGCATCCTTTTTTAAGTAGTTTTTTTTTTCCATACCATGTCATGTTCCCTGTTTGTGTGGTACTATATGTGTGTTTGTTGCGGGGAGAGAGTTATACACTTGTTTTGCCCATTGTTTTAACCGTTTATGTACGTTATCATGTCTTATCTCCAGTCACTGTACACACACACACACCATAGCTCACCCTAATTTTAAGCTCGATTATTTAATTAATTACTATCATGACTTCCCAGTTGTGTCATGTCTGCAATACCTCAAATGTGAATTTGTGGCCAAGCCCAAAACCAATGGATTTTTATTCATTTTTTCAGTTTATGCCGTGTGTGTGTGTGTGTGTGTGTGTGTGTGTGTGTGTGTGTGTGTGTGTGTGAATGGTCTCCACATTCATCTGAAACGTTTATCTTCATATGTTCTGTCTTGCCCCCTTGTGCCCATTAACTATTGTAAGTAGTAAACTCACGACATTGGGCTGCGTTGGGTCTGGGTTAAAGTAGATAAGGTTGGGACATGATAACAGCCTTGCTGAACCTACTTAACCTGGAGATATGCTCTAGAGACATCTGGCAACAACAACAGCAGCACCACTAGTCCTTAACCAATCATCCTCTGCAAAAACAGCAGTAACAAAAGGTCACATACATACATACGTACATACATACATGTAAACATACTTGGGATGATTCTCAAACCTATCCGAGAACGTTGGCAGTTTCCATGTGGTAATTTACCGAACGAGTTGAAAGGCCAATATGGAGAGAGAGAGAGAGAGAGAGAGAGAGAGAGAGAGAGAGAGAGAGAGAGAGAGAGAGAGAGAGAGAGAGAGAGAGAGAATTGAATCCGGAAGTGAAAGTGAGGCTAGCAGCCGAGGACCAGTGTGAGTGGCGGCGCAAGAGCCTAGCCCACCAACACTATCTCGGGGACCCCGTGGGCGCGAGCGCCACCCTCCCTCCCTCTTTCGCCTCCCGTGCCAAGCCTAGCACCATAGGTCGGTCTGGTCGTAGAGGATGCCTTACGAAGCTGCCGTAACGAATCGATTTCGGACGCAAGGCAAATACCGGGGCAATAACAGAAGTCAAGTGTATCTTAACACCCCCAAACACGACCGAAATGTTGCTACAAGGACGAATTATGTTACCACCGTTGGGGCGTGTTTGAGACAAGACTTGTACCAGATTCAGCATAATAGATTGAACGAAAAGCAAAATGAACTAATAGGAGAGAAATTCCACGTAGGAAGTTTTAAAGGCGATATATTTTCTCTTAAATCACAGCTTCTTATCACTCAATACAAGAGTGAAAACTCTGCATTTAAACTAGACCGATTTCTAATGGTTTACAGTTGGCCCTAAAGGTTTTATGAACATAAATCACACACACACACAGACACTCGTCCCAGAGTTCCACTTCATGGCTAAGCAACGGTATCGAACCCATCCGAGCACTTACAGACCGCTGCAAGAACAGCTTCGTCCCAACCAATGTGAACATAATCGGTAATCGCTAAACCACCAACTCACTGCTTGTGTGCAGAGACTGCTCATCACCCCCTCCCGCCGTATATATATATATATATATATATATATATATATATATATATATATATATATATATATATATATATATATATATGGCCTCGTTTGCGTTGTCTTTCCTAGCATAATTTCAGTCTGTCGGATTGGGACAGAAAAAGAGAAAACGTTGAATATTACACACACAAACTGCTGTGTTTACGTGTATACTCAGGAGTAAAGATATGGTACATAAATACAAGGCTAAGTAACACACACACACACACACACACCAGTACAGAAAACGGGCTGCCAAGCGGCCTTGCGTTGGACGGGTAACGGACTTTAAAATACATTGTCCCTCGAGTGGATGTTTGGACCACCAGGAGTAATAATCATGCCTCGGGGTCTTCACCCATGTCACACGCCTCTGGACAGTAAGAATTAGAGCCACTTATAACCAACAGTGCAATATAGGACCTGAGACAACTGGAACCCAATTTATATATTAGGTTGGAAGGCACAGTATAGCCTGCAAGGTTACATATTCGCTCTCTACAACATACACAGAAGGGGATGTGGTATAGTTCCTCACATGAGTCTGACTGTGATTCTCTGTACACCGCTGTGCTCCTTCTTAGCTCGTCATTCATGGCGGGAAAGGAAAACACGGACAGACGAACGTGTTATTATAAGATCAAGGTGAGAAATTCAAAGATGCCCTGAATTGTTTACATGTAATACATGTTTATTTATTTATTTTTTTCGATGATCTATACCAATGGAACGACCATATTCCCAGCGACGTTAAATGGACACACACATACACACACACACACACGAGGACACATGATATTAAACAAGAAACTTTTTATGAGAATATTTAAAGATGTGGTGGTTTGTCAGAGTCGTGGGTGAATGGAATAAACTAAGAATACGTATGTAAATATTGACAAAATATAGAAGTTCTTAAAGTTGTATGGTAATAGTAAATGTTCATGAAAATGGGGTCGTTCGAGTGTATAATTTCCTCGTTGTCCAGTATAGGTAATTGCTACTTAACACCATACTTGACCCGCTCACGTGGGAATAAATAGTACGGAAAAAACCACTGAAAAACTAGAGCAGGTAGATTTTTTTTCCCCCGTCCCTTAAATTTTCACAAATATACGGTGCGTTTTCGGGTATATTTAGAAGTTTTTCTTTATCACTGGAACATCTAGGAATCGCCTGTGGAGAAACGTTACTTTTAACGTTCTTAGTAACACCACACCACCTGCCCTAGCATCGTTTACGGCCGGGCAGAGGCTAATGAAAACATTTGTGCTACAGTCAGTACAGGTTTTTACCGACCAATACGCCACCAGTTTCAGGATCTGAGTTCCTGTCTCTTTTAACTAATACGTCGGGTCGAAAGCACTTCTCAACCCCTCCCAATAGACCATAGAATTTATTTTTTTTCTCCCTTTCCCCCAGGGGCACATGGAAGGTCATGAGGTGTGTGTGGGGGGGCTTCCCCGGGGGGGGGGGGGGAGGATATCAGCTGATCATTGGCGGGAAGACTGTTAATGCGGGCGCCCTCATATCTCCCTCCCTCCCTCCCTCTCACCACCACCATCGCCACCACACCCACCATCATGTTTTACACTCTCTCTCCCCCAGGGCACAAAACTGATCAGTGTGAACTACCGACTGTAAATGCAAATTCAGCATTAACCATCCTTTATCCACCTATGCAGATTAGGAACGTGGGATTACGGTATGTTATTGTCGTGCAGCAGTTCATCACGCCCTAGACCGTATTCTGTTTTGCCTGCCTTCCTCATGCGTTCTCAAGTATCCTACATACTTCAAGATCAGAAAAAAAAACTGCATAATTTACCTAAACCACATTTACGTCTTTAACTGGGGTAAAAATTGAAGGGTGGCGGGTTCGTGCTAGGCTGGCGGTGGGGTCGGTGTTGTTGTGGGAAGGAGGGAGGGGGAGCACAGGTGGCCTGCCCCGCCGTGGAACTTTCCCGCCCTCAGCCAACCCCTCCGGGCGCCCACCTTACTCCGCACTTAATTTTTCTCAAAACTTTTCGTATTCTGCTCCGTCGTTTATGGACTCGCCTCTTTAGACTTGGTGTGTTTCTCTCTCTCTCTCTCTCTCTCTCTCTCTCTCTCTCTCTCTCTCTCTCTCTCTCTCTCTCTCTCTCTCTCTCTCTCATGCGTAGTAGGTTCCGATGCCGACGCACTGGATATGGTACGACTTAACGAATATGATTTGCTCTTACCGTAAAAAAAAAATTAATGTGTTAGAAATACTTGAGACATTGTTTAATAACAGGAGAATATTCATGTGGCGTAAGAAGAAAAGAACTGATGAAAGATGAGTATTCCGTGTACCTTACGAGACTTTGAAATTAATCTAAGAACATATGTTAATTATCAGTTATAGTGAATTATCACAGTGAATTATCAGTTATAGGGTGAGATGGTGCTAGATGAACGATAGTAAACGACAAATAACTAACTTTGACTTTTTTATTTTTTAATTATTATCCTGTAGGAGCTGACGATCCCCTACCTCCATCCTCCCTCCCTCCCCTACCTTGGTTGGTGACGCATGTATGGCAACATCGTCTCGCTCCGGTGCGTCACGTGACGGCCTTCCGGTGATGGACTTGGGGATACATCCGCCGGGGTCCTGGGCAGGCGGAGGAGCGGCAAAAGGCTAACGGCGGGAGCGCTAGTTATTAAAGACTCTGCAGGGGAGGAAGGTAGGAGGAGGACGCTACCTTGGCCACAGGGAGGTAGGAGGAGGACGCTACGTTGGCCACGGCTCGATCATCACACTTTTCTTTTTTCGATCGTGTGGTCCAAGGCCGCGCCAGCCCTTACGATCATTACCTCAAAGTCGTACCGTCGTCCTCTCAGTGGTCCGTATTATCGTCCTACTTGACGGGGGTCATGCCGTCGTACTCATGGGTCGTCAACGTCGCGCTCGAGATGTCGTACCGTCGTGCTCAAGGGGTCAAGTTAACATCGTTCGTACTACCACCACTCACACCCCCTCTCCTCGCCTCCCCCCTCATGTTAACAGCAGTAGCGGCAATTATCATTGTAATTATCACTTGTAAACAGCGACCAAGCGGAGGAAAAAAAAAAGAATTGTATTTCAGTTCTTTGGTGCTACATTAGTGAGTTAGGAATTGGCATAAGTCACTGCCCACTCTGCCAACATCACGTGTGTGACAGCCTGACAACACAGCCACTCTCACCAACACTGCCCGGCCGACCGCTTCCTGTTGCTTCTTCCGCTCTCTATAACAGACGTAAAGGGAGGAGGGGGATGTGGGAAGTGTGAAGACGTCATCGCAATAGCCCATCACCACAGACCACCCCATCACCACCACTAGCCAGCACGCACCGTCCTCACCACAAACCACCACCACCATCACCTTATATAACACAAGTTTTCCCTCCCCCTCCTCCTCCTTCCTCCCCCATCATCGCCACCACAACCTTGGACTGCACCACAAGATAGTCGGTACTGTAATGCCAAGGTTCCGCCGCCCGCATAGCGACTCCTAATTATGATTATTCATGGTTGTTCACTCCCCTTGTGTGTGTGTGTGAGTATGTGAGTGTGTATGTGTGTGTGTGTGTGTGTGTGTATATGAACAGTTCATGTTAGGTTAACCACTATTTTTCGCTAACCTCATCATGTTCCATCAGTTCCCCGACTTTCACTTTACTGAGTGTGTAAATACGTCTCTCTCCTCAGAGCAGGAATCTGCAGACGCTTGGCAATAATCCAGTTCTAACTTAAAACCCACAATAAAGACTATTTTTCCTCGAGTCCCCGACCTGCTCGTCGTCCTTATTGACTCGATGAGGAAGGGCGATAGAGTGACCTACTGACCGTACAAACTTGGCTTGGAGATCGTATATAAGAAACCGAATGACACTAAAAAACAAAAGAAACGAGTCGAAGGATTAGTTCAGAGTACCCGACAAAACAAGTGACTGTCTGAGAGAAAAAAAAAATGGCAGCCGTAATTTAAATGTTTGGATAATCTTTAAATGCAATTACGTTTGACGACGGTTATCCTAAGTATGTTTTGAACTCGTTTGTTGTGATGGTCGGCTTGTTTTTCGAGTCACTTGTTTTGCCTACTTTAGAGAGAATATTTTTACATTTATTGTCTCGGTGTTGTTTGACGTTTACGTTTTCTGTACTGCTGACTAAACTATATATTACCTGTGCCATTGAAACGGCAACAGAAAACGTGGGAGACGAAAATACACCGAACAAATGCATCGAGACGGAGGGGAAGGGGGATGGGTTTGGGGTGGTGATGGGGTTGTTTCTCAGTGGGGAGAGCACCCACCGGATGGGGGACCCAGTGGTTCTCCCCCACTTCTAAGATAACTTTCACTCTACTACGCTCCCACGTCTTAGTATCTCGCCCTGACATTTCGGTGAGGACCATCATTATTAGGCTGTATGGTAATATCCTCTCCAGGGTTATTCCACACACACACACACACACATATATATATATATATATATATATATATATATATATATATATATATATATATATATATATATTTTTTTTTTTTTTTTTTTCCCCAAAGAAGGAACAGAGAAGGGGGCCAGATGAGGAGATTCTCTCAAAGGCCCAGTCCTCTGTTCTTAACGCTACCTCGCTAACGCGGGAAATGGCGAATAGTATGAAAGAAATGTATATATATATATATATATATATATATATATATATATATATATATATATTACAGTTAGTACTTTGACCTTCATGGTGTGTTGGTTTTCATGTTCCAGTGCGTTGAGAACATAATGGCGTGCATGAGGGTTAACACCGCGAGTAGAAAAACGTCACCTTTGGCCCAGGCCGGGGCGTTTGGGAGTACAGACTCGCTGTCAAAAAGAACTTCTCGATGCAGAAGGAGTCTACATCTACCCGCTGTTCGGAGTAGCGTAGCGCTGGACTGCATGCAGGAGTCTTTAGATAAAGAGGTCGTTGGGCTGAAGGGGATGGTGGGGGTGAAGCAGTGAACAGGCTGTATAGCCTCCGACACAGTGTGAGACTTTAGCCACACCTTGGCCAAAGTGGACGGTGTGGTAAACACCATCCTTGGCGTGGGCTCTGACTACACCAACTTCCTGGTAGCGTTGAACGGTGAAAAAAAAAAAAAAATTGATAATACTAAACCTCAGTATATACGAAAATGATAATTAATAATACTAAACCTCAGTATATACGAAAATGATAATTAATAATACTAAACCTCAGTATATACGAATGACGTCAAAATATGAATTCCCCTCCCACCCCTCCTCCTCCTCCCCACCGTAGCGGTGAACGATATAATGACGGTGATATTTCCCAGCAGCAGTGAACGGTATAATGATGATAATGATGATATTTCCCAGCAGCAGTGAACGGTATAATGATGATGATAATGATATTTCCCAGTAGCAGTGAACGGTATAATGATGATGATGATGATAATGATATTTCCCCGGTAGCAGTGAACGGTATAATAATATTTCCCCGGTAGCAGTGAAAGACGACGGTACGGCGGGGTGTGCACCCCTTCCCTTCACTCCACCCCCCCCATCTCTTCCCGAGGCCATTACGTGAGCTGTAAGACTGTTTATATCCGGCGGACCCCCTCCCCCCTCCTCTCTCCTCGCCCTGCCGTCACCCCCCCTCCCTCCCTCCCCCCCACAAGAATGTTCATGCTCTGCCCTCACTCACAGCTTCCCGCATTCTTGGTCTTGTCTTCCTGCTTTCATTCTTCTCTTGCCTTTGTCTTCCTGCTTTCATTCTTCTCTAGACTTTGTCTTCCTGCATTCATTCCTCTCTTGCCATTCGCTTCCTGCTTTCGTTTTCTTTTCCCGAGTAATCTCCCTGCTTTTACTCTCCCTTTGACTGTGTCTTCCTGTTTTCCCTCTCTTGTTCTAGTCATCTTGTTCTCATATCCTCTGGAACTTCACCTCTGTTCTTTATCTAATACTTTATTCTTCCCTTTCATTTCCTTCTTTTTTTTATTTCTTTACCAATATCACATATTTTTAGATGACACGGCGCAGTTTTTAAGATCACACGGGGCCCGGGGTCACGTGGTTAAGATCACACGGGGCCCGGGATCACATGTTAAGATCACAAGGGGCCCGGGATCACATGTTAAGATCACACGGGGCCCAGGATCACGTGGTTAAAATCACACGGGGCCCGGTGTCACGTGGTTAAGATCACACGGGGCCCAGGATCACGTGTTTAAGATCACACGGGGCCCGGGATCACGTGGTTAAGATCACACGGGACTCGTGTTCATGGTAAGATCACGCGGGTCAGAAGTTCGCCTTGCGTCTCATGGTGACTAATATCACGAAGGGTCCTAATATTATTGAAATCATTTAATTTTTGATGCTAGCTGGATGTGTGTGTGTGTGTGTGTGTGTGTGTGTGTGGATGAACAGCTGGGTTGACTGTGGACCGACTGCCGCAACCAGGATTCGAACCTATGCGCTCGACCCCTGGATGCGTCACGGGCAGGTACGCCAACCGATACACCACCGAAGTGAAAACACACACACACACACACACACCATCCTCTGAAACCCGTGGTCAAGATAACACGAGACCAGATTAGGCTGGTAAGATCACACACACATGCGTGTAGGAGATTACCAAGATGACTGTGTGGGATCACTTTCTTAAGATCACAGTAACCCTCACCACCACCACGTGGTTCCGCGGATCCGAAATATCACGTCTGAGATCACCACGTGGGTTACCAAGATCACAGCCAGAAACCCACGTGGTTCCCACAGATCTCAAGATCACGTGGTCTGAGGAGAGGGAGAGGAGGAAGGGGGAGGGGGGACCATACAGTTGCCAAAGATCACAAAGCCAGCAGCGTCCAGCTACCTGAGCTCACTGAATCTGGCGTTCACTTAACCTGGCGTTCAACACATCCCTTGGGTTTGTGAGCTCCTAAGATCACAAAGAGGACCCCTCGTGCTTTTCAGGGGGGTTCGAATCGCGCCAGACTCATAAGGTCATGCTAACAGGAAGACATAAATATCACACGATCGAGGTCACACGGGTTCCGAAGGTAAGTGACACGATCGAGATCACACGGGTTCCGAAGGTAAGTGACACGATCGAGGTCACACGGGTTCCGAAGGTAAGTGACACGATCGAGGTCACACGGCTTCCGAAGGTGAGTGGACAGCTTCATGGGTTTTGCATGGCACATGAGATGATAACACATGCCCCTCATAGCACCTACCCCGGAAGCCATGGGTGGAGATGACGTATGGTCAAGATAACAGATAACACTAACTCAGATAACCGCCACCGAAGATCACCACGAGGCGAGTTGGCCCCAAAAAAGCAATAAATGAAAAAATAAATGAGATTATTAGGTGACCTGTCCTAATAACAAGTTCTAAAGTAAACTTGGTCAGAATGACAAGCGTCTAGAGGTTCACGCGCTATTAATTTTTTTATGATGACATAGCCACTGATCAAGGGAAAATGCTGTTCAGCGATTCGTATAGAAGAAAAATTCACATAGGATCCCTATATTAAACTCTAAGACCAAGATCACATCCATCCCGAAGGTCAATTTTTTTTTGTTTGTTTTTTTGGCCCAGTATGGCCCAAGTCACGAAGATAACATGGCTCTCTAAAGCTAACGTCTCATCATACTAAAGGGGGGGGGGGAGTTTATCCACCAAGATCACAATACCTGGTGAAGATAACAACGTGTCCTGTAGACCACCACGCTGGGTTGTCATGATAACCACGTGTGCTCGGGATCACACACACGCGGTCACGTTTCCCCTAAGATTTAGAATAAAAACAACAATGCAGGCCCGTGAGATCACATGGTGTGAGCGCTGGTCCTCCAGGACCTTACAACCGGTGGTACGGTAAACACACATGTCCATCGACCAAATAGCCCCCACCAAGATCACATGAAGTACAAATACGTCCTCAGAACCATACCTTGAATCAAGATAACCCGAGCTGAGACCTCATAGATGGTCGAAATGAGCAAGGCAATGCCCTGAACGTACTCTTTAAGATCACACAAGATGCCAGATAACACAGTTCACCACACGTTCAGAATCTCGCCTGTTCGTCAGATGATATGCTCAGAACTCGCACTGGACACACTCTCGGTGATCATGCAAGTCTCCCACGGGTGAAATAACACCGGTTCTTTAAGATCACACGAATGCCCACTAAGATCACACAGAGCAGTTGGGTGAAACGCCATGTCAAATTACAGTAGTTTCAACTTCAGTGCTGTATCGAGGGTTGCACGCTTTCATGTAATTATCATCCCAATTTTCAAGGGTTGCACGCTGCCAATTTGTATTCATAACAACATCTACCAAATTGTCGATTAAAAAAGATAGTTCTAATTAAACTGATCTCTCAAATCCACATCCAGTTTGGGCTTGATACACGAGCACATCTTGTCTGACCTGTCACTTTTACGTTCAACGTGTTCATAGTCCTTGAACGCGCGCTCAGTCACTACGCATTCACTTCGATTCTAGAATGCAAGCAGTCACGTTTTCTCTACAGTCATCCATAAACTGGAGTTGTCGCATTTATTTTGCAAATCATCAACCATTTGTTCTGCACATGTGCGGTGTGCTCATTGTACCCTTTTCTAGAAGGCAAACCACGTTCTAGAAAGTGTGTGCTCCATCCAGTGTTCATCATGCCTGCTTCTAGAGTGGACTGAAACACCATACATTCATCAGACCAGGTTTCTCTAGCTAGCGTGCACCTAGCCAGTCTTCCACAGACACTGTTCCTTGACCCTATCTATCCTAACCACGATCTGTTTGTTCATCACGTAAAATCCCACTCGCATGTACCCAACCACCCTGTTCATAATGCCATTTTCTATCATGGACACCGGGTGTTCCTTATGTAATGTCCAAGAGACCCTCTTTCACTTTGAAATGTTCATCATACAAGTCTCTAGAATTCACCCAACTCTCTCTCTACTTACTCGTTCCAAAAAAGTTTCCAAAGTAAAAAACTATGATTTCTCTACGCCAGTCAGCTTTTGCGTACGGCAGTCGTCCATCAACGCTCACTATATCAGTTTCTTTGACTCGAACAGACACTGCGTCTCACTGTACAAGTGTCTAAGCATGCGCTTAAACCACAGTGAATTCATCCCAATAACTTCCAGGATGCACGTAGACACAAGGGTTCACTTCGCAAGTTTCTTGCTAGTCTCTTGTCACACGTTCATTATATGTTTCTGTTGTGTACTTATTCACTGTAGTCACTGTAGGGTTTCTTATATTCACTGGCACCACGTGTTCAGTATGCGACTCAACATAGTTCCTTGCTAGGGTTGAGATGTCACTGTATTTTCATCATACCTTTATGATCACTTGTTGTGTTTTCCTTTATATAACTATGATGCTCACAGACACTGCCTGCACTCGTGAGTTTTAATTCACCTGTGTTTCCCCCCCACGACGCAAACAGCTATAAGGATACGATATATATTCTAAGGATCACGCTTCAGTAAAAGTAACCCGACGTCACTTTATATGGTAATTTGAAATTCGCACCAGTTTCTGATCCCTCTCTCATGTTGCGCCGTCTTGAAGTACTCTCCCGTGGTGTGTGGGAAGACCTCCCTGACGATGCACAGTTCACGGACGCTGTCGAGGACGTATTTTCCATGATGGTGAGCTCTGGACTTACCTCTTCACACGGGCTGCTGCTCACCTCGAATGCCAAAACAGCAGTCGGACGGGTTCCCAGCAAGACGGCGGAGAAAGACCCTACGGCGAGACCTTTGCAGAGGGGAGTGTGTGTGTGTGTGTGTGTGTGTGGGAACTATACATTATACACGACACAGGGAATTTCCTAAAGCGTCGTCACACCAGCGCCACCATCATCAGTCCATTAATATATCTCACCGTGCGGGTTGAGCACTTTCTTAAATTCCACCCGAGGGAGAGGCTGAGGGAGGGAGGGAGGCTGAGGCAACCGGGCTTTACAGCCACGCAGGACATCTGTCGTCTGCCGGTGGGAGGCTGAACCCAGGCGGTCCACATTACCTGTCCTTCATTCATTCCCCAACCTCTTCCTTTTCGCACCGCTTCCGTCATGCGCCATCACCGCGCATCTCTCTCTTCCTGGTTCACGCTAGTTCCTTTGTCCCCGTACTTTCTGGTGGGGTTTCGTGTGTGTGTTAGGGGGGGGATGGACGGAAAGGAGCCGTACGACACCGAGTACTGGTGGGTTCTACACATACCTATTTAGACCGAGATAAAACGAGAGCGATCGAGGGGCGATCTCCGCGTAACGTTCTCCACGGAGTTGTAATGTAGGCTAGTGGAATACCCGCTTCTGGCGATCTCTAGACCCCCCGGCCTATATTTTGACACACCCCCCTCTCTCTCTCGGGGAGGTTGCTACGATTATTCTGGCGAACCATTTTTAGTTTTTTTTCTCCTAGCGAAATACCCGACCACGGTGCCGTATATGTTTCTCCCCTGGAAGGTAGCCATCGTCAGCTAAGGTACCTGGGGGTAATCAACGTTTGCGTGAGGTGGGAAGAATGCGGTTGACGTAGATGTATTTCAAGATTTATCAAGAATTAATGCGCGCTGGCAACTCATTCCGCCCTCCCCCTCCCGCCGTTGAGGTCCCGCCCAATACGAGTCCATCTTCTTTGCAGGAATTTTCTTCGAGTTGCCTAACTCCATTAAAAACGATCGGGCCCACCTCATGTTCAACATGATCCTCATGGCGTAGTCTTACTCTCCATGAAGGCGGCCGCCCGTGTCAGCGACTGTGGTGTGGTAATAACCAGCAAGGGCCAGGCTTCATGCCCAGGGCAGAGAGATATTTACGTGTGGTACGTGAGACGTGCATCGTGCGCGTGCCTGTCTGTCGAGCACGAGGCGCGCCATCCCCCTCCCCTATCCCTTCACCCCTCCCCCATTCCCCATTCCCTCCACCCCCCCAATACCCTTCTACCCATGCCCCTCGACCCCATACCCTGCTACCCCATACCCGCTACCTGAGTACTGAACATTTAACCCTCGCGCACCCAACTTTATCATTCTCGCTCCTCCTGGTGGGGTCAGGTCAGGTCCAGAGGTCACACACCCTGGTGTTTTTTTTTTCTTTAACCCAATACTTCATAGCGGCCTTAAAGATCCCCGTTTATCCGTTCATGCTGGGACAAGTCAGGCTATTTAGGTTTCATGTAGTTCTTATGGGATAGCTACAAGACCCATTTAAGAGTTACGAATGAACGCTAAATTGTTGGCATTAATAACGGGCATAGTAGATATTTTTCTTTAAACGGCAGCATATGCTCGCTGTTATCAGATGTGAACATTAAATGAAAGTGAGTGCGAAAGTGTTGCAAAAATTGTAATTACTTTAATATCGCATTGTTGGATTTCCGTTTTCTGTTCTTTGTTCAAAATACAATAGACATGTAGGCCAGAAATCCCCGTTCTTTCTCTTCATTTTCGGTCACTAATGTATTCTCATAATGTAGTTATTCTTTCTTTATCCGTCTAGTTCACCATTGTTAACGGAGTTGATTGAAAGCAGTTCATGTGCGTTATCATTTTAGTTTTTCGAATTCGTTGTTGTTGGTTCGGTTTAGTTTGGTCGGGGATAAGGAAATTTATCTCAGGGGAAGAAAACTAAAAATAAAGGGTAATTATGGGATTGGGGAAACAAGAAGGATTTAAAGATCAGAAAATGGAATACAGGTGGGTCGTCTATCCAGCTGGGATGACTTTTGATTTCCGTATAATCTGTAGCTTTTATCTTTGTTTTTATTGTTATTTCAGTATATTTATCGACCCCGTGTGTGTGTGTGTGTGTGTTGATACGTGGCGCTATTCTGATAGTCCCTCGAGACTTATACGTCAGTGACCATAAGTTCCAGTTCATCATTCTTCCGATATAATACCTTAGAAATGCTAGTTCGTCTCGGTCTACAGTTTTCCCTCCCAGAGAGTCCCGCCTCCTTTATGGATTCGCATATAGAGGCGATTTTGTCTCGTGTGGTCCACGAAGTTGCTTCGTTGTGGTGTTTATATATAAGGGTTGGTTACTCCGTAGCTCCTCCTCTTTTCGCATCGCCATATATTTTGAATGCGTTTGGAATTTATTGTCGGTTAGTGTGGTTCACTACGTGGCGTGGGACTGTTAGGATGTTGCAAGTGTGGCATTGTCTTACCACCGCTATGTACGGTTGGATCTAGACGTGTTTTATGTGTGAATCTTGTTAAGTTTGGTTAATGTGCTCCGTACTGTATTCGTGATATATTTAACACATCTTTTATTCCATCCCACTGAACTGTTTTATTCTTTTTTTATTTTGCTTTACTGTGTTCATTGATTCCATCCCTTTGAACTGTTGAACTTGTAAAGCACTGAGAAGCATTAACCCTATTGGTGTATTTCACCAGCTTGTTACTGAGGATGGCTGACTTGTATTTGTTGATGTTGATCGACACCATTTTGTAAATGTCGTCAGTTTCTTTTTTCCTCTTTCTTCATAATGTCATGAGATCTTCCCAAGTATCACATTACTTAATGTTATCTGCATATCTTAAGCCTGATAACTCAGCTGTACGGATAAGTGTGTGTGTATATAATGTTGGTCATAAGGAACTCCCCCTGTGGAAGAACGCTGCTCTCTAGTTCGCATCTGTCGACCAGATGGTTGTCCATTAGAAGTTGTCGTGTGCGGTTTTATTAATGAGAAAGCTGTCGAGTAAATACCTTGAGAAACGTTGTTATGAAAGTGTGGATGTCACATTTCCTTTATATTTTTTCTACACATTGAACGCGGGAAATGGCAAATAGTATGAACTATATATATATATATATATATATATATATATATATATATATATATATATATATATATATCCCTGGGGATAGGGGAGAAAGAATACTTCCCACGTATTCCCTGCGTGTCGTAGAAGGCGACTAAAAGGGGAGGGAGTGGGTGGCTGGAAATCCTCCCCTCTCGTTTTTTTTTAATTTTCCAAAAGAAGAACAGAGAAGGGGGCCAGGTGAGGATTTTCCCTCTAAGGCCCAGTCCTCTGTTCTTAACGCTACCTCGCAAATGCGGGAAATGGCGAATAGTATGAAAAAAAAAAAAAAAAAAAAGAATATATATATATATATATATATATATATATATATATATATATATATATATATATATATATTATTCCTATGAGTCCACAGGGAAATGAATCACGGTAAGTTCCCAGGTGCACTTTCGTGTAATAATCACATATTTTTCAAGGATGTATTTCTTTTTTCCCAGTTCACGCAAACCAGCATGGACGGTCAACACTCTATACGGAGTTGTTAACGAAAGAATGACTCTAACGTAACTTGGTCCAGCGGGTTGTAGGCCATCTGTCTGGGAACGTCCAAGATTTGTTGTGGGCCTTCGGTCCATGTTGGAATTTTTGCTCCTTCGGTCCATGTTGGAATTTTTGCTCCTTCGGTCGATGTTGGAATTTTTGCTCCTTCGGTCCATGTTGGAATTTTTGATTGAAGTTATTCTTTTTATTCTATTTTCTTTTTTTTTTTTTTGCCCGGTGACGTGGCCTGTAGGTATATCTTACATATAAGACTTATCGACTCTCTCTCTCTCTCTCTCTCTCTCTCTCTCTCTCTCTCTCTCTCTCTCTCTCTCTCTCTCTCGTGGCAAGGTCCTCGTAAATAGGTGCCCTTTTTTTATCTACCTGCTAGCCTTGCCCCAGGTGAGACTGATTTCGTCACAGGCACCAATAAGATTATGATATACTCCAGGTAACGCGCCAGCCTTGCTTGCTCATGTCGAAATCCAATGCCTGGCGCGGTCGTACTTTCTCTCTCTCACAAGCATATCCCTGTTCCCCCCACCCCGGTATGTGACATTTCACAAAATCATGGAGATAATAATGTTTTCTCCCCCCCCCCTCACCTCCATCCCATGTTCTAATAACCTACTCTCCTCCTGTTTTATGATTTACTCTCACTTTCCCCGACTCCACTTTTCATAGCTCCCGTTTTCTTTGACCCACTCTCGGGCGGGGTCGTTCTCTTTGCCACTTCTGTCTTCTCGTTTTATTGTCGGGTTGAAATAACTGTGTTCCATCATCTTTACTGATGGATTGTTCTCTCATGCTTTTCTTTTCCGTCAACAGCGAGTTTAAAATGGTCTCACAAAATCTTCAAAATAGCAGGACTTTGAGTACACACACACACACACACACACACACACACACACATATATATATATATATATATATATATATATATATATATATATATATATATATATGGGGCATTACGTGTGAGGTAATTTTCCTTAATTCTGATGGTGGTGAAAATGCGATTATATTCTTCATATGAAGAGCTTATCTGAGCCATTGCACACCAGGTATGTAGAACAAGGTCAGTCTGGGATTGTCCATTTTCTTATATAAAATTGCGGCAGGTTTACCAACGGGGGGATTAAAGAAAAAAAAGAAAAACATTAAATCTGGAAATCCTGTCGAAGTTCGAGTGTTATTTGATATCTTTTTATGTTATTGGTAATTTGTGTCTGAAATTTGGAAATTCCCTCCCCACTCCTCCCCTCTCTGGTAAGCTGAACAGTAATTTAGAATAAAAGTCCCATGATAACTAAAAAAATAATTCGTCTCATTACCTCCTGATTAAAAAAAACAGGATAGTAATTTGCCTGGACTTACCCTCTTGTACAGCAAAAAAGTTAACTTAAAAAAAAAAACCAAATTATTTTGAAATAGTTATCATTCATCTGTTGCTGTGGAAACATGCTGGACCATGTGACAGCACAGACAGTCTTTCCCAATACGTTCTCACGACCATCCACCCTCCTCCCCGTGTGCCGAGACTCCCAAAGCCAGTCCGACGAACAACGCTTCAAGCGCTCTCGGAGGGGGAGAGGAGGAGACAACGTATGGCAAAACGTTGCCGATTTATCTCAAGTCGCGCAGAAATGTCCGGTAGATAACCAGTAGAGACGCCGTTTCACCTCCCTCCCTCCCACAACAATCGCTGTACATCGTGGTGTAGATATTGAGGTCAGTGACACGGGCGGAGTGCGTCGTGCGGTTCGCGCGCGCGCGCTCTTTTCTTCCCCCTGGCCCAGAACAATGGCTCTCGGACGTGTTGCTCAAGACGGACCGCTGAACCAGTCCTGCCCGCTGAACCCGCTCTCGCTTGCGCGCTGTTTCACGTTAGAGGCATAGATTCATAAGACTGAGCCAAGGGAATCTGAACCTTTATATGGGTTCAAACCTTAACGATGCTTTTTAAATACCCCTTTAAACCTTCATATATATATATATATATATATATATATATATATATATATATATATATATATATATATATATATACATATATATATATATATATATATATATATATATATATATATATATATATATATAACATGATCCAAAGAGTGCAACAACACACTGGTAAATGTAACGTCCCACATTGGAAAGGAAAACATGAAATAGAAGAGTCGGTATATATCAGTCCAGAGTCTAAGGACCTCCCCTCAGCCAGGTGAAATGAACAGACAGACGCCTTAAGTTGTCCCGTGACGGTTACTGGGCTCGAAGGACAAGTCACAGAGCACCTCCTCCCCTTGACCTGAGATACCAGGCATATGACCCACACACAATGACCTGAGGAGAGGTTGGAGATAATCCCCTGATTGGCAGAAGCCATGATCAGATCCAGGTGGCCACTGCCCACATGCCAGGTTGAAATTAGGGGGTCGAGCTCATGAAAGCATGTTCGACTGAGAAAAACAAAGGAGACATTAGAGTGACACGAGAAGACGAATAGTGTAAGAGCTTAAGGGAAGTTGGGGGAAAACAACTTGCATTTCCAAAAAGGGTCGAGTGGTAGGTGTTGGGAAAAGGCGTGTGAAGGTAACTTTTAGTGTTCCAAAGCTTTTAGCGGTGTTGTGGGGGGAAAAGAACTTGCTTTTCCAAAAAGGGTAGAGTGGTAGGTGTTGGGAAAAGGCGTGTGAAGGTAACTTTTAGTGTTCTAAAGCTTTTAGCGGTGTTGTGAGGGGAAAACAACCTGCCTTTCCAAAAGGGTCAAGTGTTAGGTGTTGGGACAAGGCGTGTGAAGGTAACTTTTAGTGTTCCAAAGCTTTAGCGGTGTTGGGAAAGAAACAGACGTCACAACGGCCCACCGCCACCACCACCAGCATCCTGCTGGAGTTGACAGCGGCCACGAAGCAAGCAAGCAGCTGATGCCGTAACTTCAACCAGCATTATGTGGCATGGACGGTGGTAGGTGGGTGGGGGCGGCATTACAAGCAGCAAGTTCACAGGGGTAGCAGATAACCAAAGCAATGCCTGCGGAATTAGGAAATAACAGCAGTTCATACGCCGTGGGGCAAGTGGGTCAAGTTATGAGGTCAGATTAGGCCAGCTGATATGTCGGACTGGTTTAGACTCGACCAAGAAGGGGCCACCGAGAACCGACGCGGGCCCCCTGAGGAAGGGTTGGCATTCTATGACCCCCGCTTAGTGCCATCCAGGAGAGGGGGGGGGGGGGGGCACGTCAGTGAAAGGCAGTATAGAAAAAAAACCCACTAATGATATTTTTCAATTTAAACTAAACTCTTCCGTGGCCCCTTCCTCCCCCCCACACACACGAAGGGTCTGGGGCCCTCGGGAATGTTGCCCCTTTTCCCCCGGCCCTTTCAGTGGGCCAAGACCCAGTTCTGTGGAGTATTACACTTGTGAGAGCAGCACTCTGCACAAGGTCGAATCAGTCTTCTGTGTAGTCGGAAGAGATGAATTGTTGGCATTGGAACAAGACTCCCAGTTTCGTAGAGGCAGACTTAACTGTTTGTAGCATCTGTAGTCTGTAAGATGGATCAGGCGTTACAGTGGGATCGTAAAGGCCACCACCGGAGGTGGGAAAAGAAGCAGTGGAAAGAGAAATGAAAGGGAAAAAGGGGTTTAGAGATGTTCTATTGGCTCTGCTGCACGGGGGTATCCTGTTCAGGTAATTGACGAGAAGCTGTTGAGACGAAACGTCGATCTAGCAAGAGAAGATAAGAAGGGAAGGTGACTGAGGTGTGAGGATGCAGCATTGGCCCGATAGCGTTTTTAAGAGTGCATTTGGTTATTGTTTTTACATCACTCTCATCTTTCGCATTCTTTTCTTCGCTCATTCTAGCCAATCCTGGTTTCCCCGAACATTTTTAATGTTTCTTATTCACCTCTTCCGTTTATGTTCGTTTCTCCTGTTTCTCCAGTCACCTCTTCTTCCTCTTTTTCGCGTGGTTAAAGTTTCACCACTCCTCCTCCCCTAACTCCCCCCTATTTCTCCTCGGCTCTCACCCATCATTTTTATCTCCTTCTTCCTCCGGTATTTCAAGCTATCTCCCCTGCAGCTCCTCCTGGCCTCCCTCCCTTGCCCCCAGCAAGCATGAGCCCCCACCTGGCCACCGACAGGGGACATGGCCCTCGACAGGGCACAGGGTCTCCACCTGGCCACACTGACAGGGTATATGGCCCCTCCCAGCTGGCCACCGTGTGGCTGGTACTCATGGCAGTTAACGAGGTAATCATTGCTAACGTGGCCACCACTTCCTGCTGCTGCATGGCTCCACACGGCCGAACGTTACCTTCCTTTGTTCGACAGTAATGGCCGCCTTCCCCTGACCCGGGCCGTCTTATTGCCCCCGCCATGGCCGACGCTTCCGCGCTTTTGTTTACATCTCGTGGGCATTCATTAGTGTGATTATTTTCAGTACCTCTGCCTTTGTAATCCATTATCGATGTTCGATGGCTTAGATTATATTTACTCATTAACTTAAAATATTCATTTGCGTACTTATGTTGCTAGTAGTGCTATATATGCTTTTGTATTTCTTTTTTTTTCAAATCGTGAACGCACTCAGTCAAAATATTTGCGTTCGTATAAATTTTTTAAATACAAGACTGCCCATCAAACCTTCTGCCAATACTGGAAGTTGTACAACACGGCGATGTAAACATAGACATCTCCACCTCCCTCCCTCCCTTCACCTGCTGCTGCAATATATCCGGTTATTTCGTAATACATGAGTTACCACTGAGTAATAGCTTGCGTTCCTGATTGATTGCACGCACGATCCGGTCCCGGGTTCGAAGCCTGGGCGCGAAAGTAGGACTATAGCCACCCCAGCCGTTCATCCTCTCCCTCGGGGCCGGTCGAAAAGCAGGCACCTGCCATAGGCTGGTATGTGAGTGTTACAAAGGATATAGAAAGCCCAGACAGGCTTCAAAGTTGGTCTGAGACATGGATAATGAAATGCTACCAGATTAAATGTTAAGAAAAAAAAAGCGAGGGGTGGCCTAATCGCAAGTCTTGAGGTATTAGATCAGCTTCATGTAGACAGTGCAAATTTTTTTCCCTCTTGAAAGATGCAGAGATGGAACAAAACTAGAGGCCATGATATGAGAACATTTAGAATATATGTGAAGAAGAACGTTCATAGTAGAAGACTCGGAAATGAATGGAATACACAGAATGAGGATACAGTAATATTGGACATCACAGTAGAGGTGAAGCCACCTCCTCATACAGTATGAAGATTATGAGGGGAAACTGTTGGATATTGTCAGGACCATACAGGAGGGTCAGTCAGTATTGGTTACATGCAAATCAGAGATGAGACCAGACGTGAAGAGGAAGTAAAATGATGCCAAGTACACATAGACCTCAACAATACGTGCAGTGCCATGAACCAGGAGACGGGGATTCGGTAGCCAAGAATCAACGCATTACGGCGGAAGGTTAGGTAAAGCCTACTCCTGAAGGAGGAGGAAGACGGGTGACCTCCAACCCGAATTACAGCCATGAATCAAATAGCGTGAGTTACGATCCCATGACGGGAGGGTTCGATGAAGCATTGCCGTGGCTGGCTGTTGGGAGGGGAGTGTGGTGGTGTTGTTGCGTCCGAGAGATAATAATGTGAGGTTGTGCAAAGCATCGAGGTCGTCCACGGCAGTCGTAGCCATGTTGTACCGAGGTGGTGGTTTTGGTGTTTGGCCCGGCGCAGTTCGCAGGTGTCCGACACTGTTGAGACGCTAGCATCACGTACGACATTTTGCTGCAGGTGAAGAGACAGAACTTTCTCCCTTTTTTTTCTGTGTCTGTTTAAAGATTTTAGGTCTGAGGAAGGGTCGCGTTTCACAAGACCAGCGTCAGGTTAGGGTAGGTTAGGTCGGGTTCACGTTTTCGTTCGAGCTGCTTCGCTGCTCAGTGACCAGTGGATCGCCTCTGAGAATCTTGTCTCGTCTGACCCCCCTCTCTCCTTATCTCTCCTGTGACTACGATCGCCGAGACGCTCCTGGGTTGCTGTATCTCCCAGTGGTCAGCAGACCGTTGTTGTTGGCTGGTCATGCCAGTCTTGCCCTTTTTTTTTTTTTTTCCCTACCATCTGTGTGTCCCCTGGAACGGGATGATGAGGAGGAGGAGGAGCGTTGACCGAGGGCGCGTGCGACGACAGAGAGGAAATTCAGGGTCACGACAGGAGGGAGGTGGTGAGAGGAACTAAGACAACGCCAAGGTTCGTGGGAGGAGCAGTGACAAAGGGTTGCAGGGAAATCAGATCAAAGTGTTATGAGAGAGAGAGAGAGAGAGAGAGAGAGAGAGAGAGAGAGAGAGAGAGAGAGAGAGAGAGAGAGAGAGAGGAGTCAGGCAGGTTCGAGGGAGAGATCCCAGGTGTTGCTGGGTGAGTGGTGGGTGGTGTAGGGTAGGTGGTGGGCGGCTGCGGGAACACGCCACATATAGACTGACAGGAAGGAAGTGGGTCGCCTGCCCCGTGGGACCAGGGGTATGTGCCGGACGGGTGTGGGCTGATGAGGGCGTGGGATGATTGGGTGTGGGCTGATGAGGGCGTGGGATGATGGGGTGGGCTGATGAGGGGGGTTGTGTAGGTTGAAGGGGGTATGTTTAGGAGTAGGTGTGCCATGGAGGTGGGGGGTTATGTGTCTCGGGAAGGGGCCGTGTTGTTGGAAAGCATGTGTGGGAGGGACAGTATGAGGGGACGTGTGTGTGTCTGCCAGCGGAAATGCCAAGCAGGATGTGTGTGTGTATGTGTGTGCGTGTATGGGATGGACAGTGTTATTACCCGTCTGTACGGTATGGGTAGGGAGCTGTCCCATGACACCTGAGATGCCCGCATCCCGCCTCCGTATTTTTTAAGCTTTACAGATTTTTTTTCTTCAGAGGTTTAGGATGGTAGTCATATTTACCTCCTGTTGGCTCAGCTTGTTCCACGGGTCCACAACGGCCCCTCTGTACACCTCCTCCTCACGTCTCTTCGTGCACATCTCATTGTGTTGTCTTATCTTGTCGATCCTCCTTCTGTGGTAACGTCATCACGGCTTCCTTAGCGATTCAAGTCTTCCCTTTAGTCTAAAACAGTAGAGGTGGACTGAGGGCCTCCCTTCCCTCCTCTCCTCGTAGCTCATTCCACTCAGGTCTGCTACAGTTCTTGTTGCATTCCTCTGCACTAAAAGCTTTCCAGCAGTTCCGTGTGGTTCCTCAGACGAGGAGACCAAACTGGTGCAGAGTACTCTAGCCCAGGGAGAATCTTTGTCGTCTGGGTCTTCCTAAATGTCTGACCGGCTCCACAGTTTTGAGGATGACGTGTGGAAGGTTGGATTGTGGGATGTGGCGTATATCCGAGGCAGCATTTACAGTGGGTGGCAGCCAGCGTGTGTGAGAAGAAGGGCACAGAAGGTGGTGTGGGTGATGAAAGGTGAGCGAGGGAAGGACCCGCGTTGGCTGGCAAGATGGTAGGGCGCTAGCAAGAAAACGGAAGGAAAAATAAACATCCCGTGTGTGTGTGTGTTAGAAAGCTTTACCCATAGGAAGGAAGCAAAAGAAAAGGGCATTACGAAGGATGGAAATAGATAGAGTTGAAATTACGGAAAAATTGGAGTAGGATTTATGAATATAATCAAGAGATAAAAGGGACGACTATTTATGGTTACGTTCGATGTGGAATGTGGACGTGTTTGAAATGAAATACTTTTGCGTTATTATATGTTGCGAGGCGGGGTGATCGTGTAAGGAATGGCAGTGTGAGAGCAGGATGTGGTAGTATGATTTGAGAGAGCTGACCAGGATGTGTCGCTGTGATTGAGAAATATGGACAGGATAAGCAAAGACTAGTTTACAAAGAGGATCTACGTGTCAGAGATGAAGGGAGGTTGCAGAAGTAGGGACCGAGAAGAGATTGAAAGAGGTTTAGAGTTACCTGGGCCTAAGTATTCAAGAGGGTGAGAGAACAGAGCCTTGGATGGGATGGAATTATTTGGATTGATGTGATGTTCGGGGGGGTGGGGGGCGATATGCTGAACCAGGAAATAAGAAACGGTAGGGTGAAACCAAGCGACAGTTTATAAGGACCTGGTTGTGGAGCGTTATGTATGAGCCAGAAAATGGCCATAAGAGAGGCTTTCTTTATTATACATATTAAGTTCCTGGCGATGTTTCACTGCGGCTGGAAACAGCGAACCTGAAACAAAAATAATGTACATGTAGTTTAGCTACACATTTCATATTTTTTGTGTACATTCCAATAGTTTAAATGACTTTTACATATGACTAAGTTTACCATCGCAACAAAAAACATTTTCTGCTTAGCGGGTAGACTTAATTATTTTTACTGTACGGAGGGTGTAACCAAAAATAACGAATTGATACAAAAGCTTGCACATATTATATATCATAAAAGCAACATTTTCTGAAAACTCACTAAAAGGGGATTAAAGCCAGGGAGAGGGGCATTAAATTCAAATGAATCACTGTTTTATCACCCTCACTTACATCCAAGCTCCATCATATCTCACCATAATGTCTTGATATTCAGCCTGAACTGCCGTCTTTAGAGTGTTCATATCGTACACTTTCTGTCATATGTTTATCATGTACATACATAAATAAATAAAAGCAAGGTTATTAGATTTAGCTGTGCAGAGAATGATTGGGGTGTAAGTTTGAGTGGAGAAAACTTGGAGTGTTGTAGATATGTGGGAATGACCATGACTGTGAATATGAAACCATTGGAGCTGAAATGAGTATTGGGTGGGTGATAGAGCGAAGGTTTTGGGATGCAAGGCATGGGCTTTAGATGCAAATTTACTGAAGAGGGTGAATGTGTTGGAAATGAAGTGTTTTAAGATAATGTGTAGTGCGAGTTGGGTTGATCAAGTAAGTAATGATAGGGTAAGAGAGAGGTGTGGTAATAAGAAGTGTATGGTTAGGGCAATTGAAGTGGGTGTGGCGAAATGGTTTGGAAATATTGAGAGAATGAGTGAGGAAAGGTTGAAAAAGAGGAAATATATGTCACAAGTGGAAAGCCTGAATTGGAGATGGAAGGATTGACTGAATAAGGTTTGGAGTCCAACGGGCTAGAGCATGTGGAAAAGTGTAAGCTGTGCTTGGGATTGAGTGAACTGGAGTGATGTGATATACACGGAATGATATGCTGATTGAACCAGGGCACACGAAATGTTCAGGGGAAACCATGGAAAAGACTGTGGGTCTGGTTAAGGAGAGGGGGGGCTGTGGTTTAGATGCATTACACATGACAGCTAGAGAATGGATGCAAGTGAATGAGGCCTTTTTTTTTTTTTTTCTTGTCTACCCCTGGCGCTACTTCACTAACCTGGGAAAAGGAAAACCAGAGTATTAATATGAGATGATGTGGGATACAATCTTGTTAATGTGTTAGCACAAGAATGAGGTCATTTATGTTTGGATACATAAAGCTACATTAAGGCATGCGCAGAATAATAGATTTCAATGATATATATCTTAAGCTTCTGCATACTAGGTATGCCGGGTAAAAAAAAAGTATCAGTGTACATTGGGTCCGATGCCTTTTGTAATGATTTGCTTAGTTCCTGATGTTTTTGGAGGGTTGGTAAGACTGGCAGTGGTTGGTCCTTCAAGTTTGAACCACACAGTGAATGTTGTGAAGCCTGAGATTTGCTTCATAGCTTCGTACTTGGCTCATGGAACACCCCACACTGTGGCATTTCAGCTTACATAATCATCGTCAGCTACCAGTGCCACAGTCATAATGGAAACCTCACAGACAACAAGTAGAGCTATTGCAGCTTTTCATAATGAGGGCTGCAGCATTTGTGATATTGCCCGGCAGCTTGTTGTTCACTGAAACACATCATGGTGGGTTTGGCAACATGCCGAAACAGGTGTTACAGATGACATACCCTAAATATTTGATGGAATATGTCACTAGTAGCTGATCTGGTACCCACGACATCAGGGCTACCAATGTGTAGCATGTCAGACACAATTTCCTCAGTATTTACGTGATCCGGTGTCAATGTTTCACATGCATTGTGTAGATACTTTTTTACTGAGTGTACATCAATGCTCGTCTATAAATGCCTCAAAAGCATTCCTGAAGTTCAGCGTCCAGTGTAAGTTTATATATGTCTATCATAAATGGACATGAAAAATCAAACAAATTTTTCTGTTTATTTATAAAACTGAGAAAGGGAGTTGTTTCTATAAAAACTTCTTTGACTTCTCAACAATGAAACACATGTTGAATGCTTCATGAAAATTAAATGACAATATAATAACAGGACTTGAACTTTTTATGTACCAACTATTACATATACATCAAAGACAAAATGCTATTTTGGCTTCGTATAAAAATGAACGGAATAAAAGTTCACAATGTAGTGTTGCAATTTTATAAAGCAATGAAACTTTGACCATTTAGACTCACCAATATTGTTAGTGAAGAACTCTGACTGCATGATCTTTTGCCATTTTAAGTACCTTTACTATTCTAATAATCCCAAAGCACCCACTTTTACATACATCATTTTATTTTCCATTCCCTCTATACATAAAATGCTTCCTTGCTTTTTAGCAAAATTAAAAGAACAACTTTTTTCGGTAAGAGGCAACATTAAGACGTAGTGTTGTAAGACATGTGTATGCAATGCAAAAATTCTGCAATGTTGGAACATAAGTTTCCAACTTAATGCTATGACAATTCATTTGAATTGTCCTTGATCAAAGCACTGTGAGCATAGGGAGCACCCTCTCAATTTTTACCAATTTATAATAATCATAATAAGATTGTGACAGACCTTTAACTCTATTCTGACTAGAGTATAGAAAATAAAATCCATGTTAGCCACTAGCAACAGGATAATCCTTTATTGAAAATTATTCTTCCTTAAAAATGAAAATTTCTGCTGTTCCATTATCACAATACACTTTCATTATTACTGAAGCCATGAATTCATCATTCTCAAATCATAACTGAGGAAGGTATTACTATATTTTTCATACTGAAGCAGTAATGTACAAATTATTAAAGAGCTCAAAATTCCAATGTGATGAGACTAAATCTCTGCTACTGAAATATTATCTTTATAATTTTATTTCAAGCAATCTCACTGGAACAGCCTGCATTCATAATTCAACAAAAATGAAAAAAGAGATATATCTAAATGTAAAGGGCTATTTATAACCCTCTTTTTTCTTCATGCCACCGCGCCCAGGGCCCCCACGACCACCACCTGGTGGTCCACCTCGACCACGGCCTCCAAAACCACCTATTAAGAAAAAAGAAAAATGTTAAATAGTAAATATGAAGAATGCTATTAAAATTTACTAATTTCAGCTTCTAAAGTATGGCTAACACAATCTCTAACTTAAGACATTTCTAAAATCTTGTCTCTGCATACCGATAAATACTGGACCTAAGGTCTTCTCCCGAGCTCCATCTTCCAATTTTTGTTTTTAACTACCACTAATCTCATGAGAATTATATAGATACATGACCATTTCTTCCATATCCTTTTCCTCCTCACAACAGATCAACCTAATACAACAGTACTCTTGTACTTATTTATCTATCCGACTGGTATTCACTTTGTAAATCATGTTTGTTATTTCTGTGGCCATTAACTGCATCATTTTTTGCTTAAGGCCAAGAAAAAAGAAGGGGGAAGGAAAAACAAGTAATATAGAGTGATTATTATCCACAGCAATGAGGCAGTGATTATCATGCATGTTACTGGGTTTGTGCCAACCAGGAATGTATATAAGCACTTTTTAGTTCAGGTCAAGACTAATGACCTCATATGAGGGAAAATGCAATGTTCATATTCCAGTCATATCATAAAAAAGTTTTGTATTTTACTGTTAAAGAGACAAGGCAAGTACATAACAATTATAAAAAGATTTATGAAATGGGGAATATGATTCCATTTACATATGGGAAGCTTGTACGAAAACAAGCTTGAGTAATTTTTGTCTCTGGATCCCCAATACAGTTCAAAATTTATAATTTTTCTGTTGTTATATATATTTGCCTTTAGTCCATTAGAATCTGTACATTGATTTTCATACTTAGCGACATGAAACAGTATGGAATAAACACCACTTAAATACAATTAACCCAAACTCACCTCTGCCAGGTCCACCACGACCACGGCCAGGCCCACCACGACCTCTGCTCTCACCACGACCACGTCCGCGAGCAACAACTTCTTCCTTTACAAGATCAATTACCTCATCTGGCAATCGTAAATATTTGATGGTAGAACCTCGAATGTAGCACTCTGGCATCCTCCAAAACTTGTCACCATCCTGGGCACATGTTAAAAAACCAGCAGTAAGATTAATCATTCACTAACATCAGCATATAATATATTTGACCAAAATCATTTCAGATGATACAAAAAATCATTTGAATCACAATCTTGATACATTAAACAATGACCAATGTCCCAATTCTGGTCAGCACACAATCCCCTCTATCCCTTGACATATTTTTTATACAACTCAGTATAATGAATAATTTCAAAAATTACTAAAAATCTCTCCCAAAGTGCCACAAATGGTATTTCAAGGAGAATATAAAGGGTGATCATGCCTAATTAGAAGTGACAGAAATAAGTTTGTCATCTGAGGACCCATAGTGTCAGAAACAGTTTACCAACAGTGACACACATTACCATACTTCTTGACTGTGGTCCTGCTCAGTGGACGTGAATGGCTTCCTGAGCATTTCAGGAGCCCTGTAGGGTGGGGTGGTGCCGGGAATGGATGAAGGCAAGCGAGTGTGAATATATACATGAGTACGTACATGGCTGAGTATGTGTATGTATATATGTATGTGTTATGTATATGTACGTGTATGAATCTTTCTTTGTCTGTTTCCTGGCACTACTTAGGAAATGGCAATCAAGTATTATTATAATAATAATATATATATATTTATTTCATATTTATTATACTTAGTCGCTATCTCCCGCGTTAGTGAGGTAGCGCAAGGAAACAGACGAAAGAATGGCCCAACCCACCCACACGTATACATAAATGTCTACTAATGCACATATACATACCTATACATTTCAACGTTATTCATTTATTCATTATACTTTGTCACTGTCTCCTGCATTAGCGAGGTAGCGCATGGAGAGAGACAAAAGAATGGCCCAACCCACCCACATACACGTCCACACACACACACACACACACATATACATACCTATACATTTCAACATATATATATATATATATATATATATATATATATATATATATATATATATATATATATATATATATCCCTGGGGATAGGGGAGCAAGAATACTTCCCACGTATTCCCTGCGTGTCGTAGAAGGCGACTAAAAGGGGAGGGAGCGGGGGGCTGGAAATCCTCCCCTCTCGTTTTTTTTTTTTTTAATTTTCCAAAAGAAGGAACAGAGAATTGGGCCAGGTGAGGGTAGTCCCTCAAAGGCTCAGTCCTCTGTTCTTAACGCTACCTCGCTAATGCGGGAAATGGCGAATAGTTTGAAAGAAAAGAAAAGAAGATATATATATATATATATATTTTTGCTTTGTCGCTGTCTCCCGCGTTTGCGAGGTAGCGCACGGAAACAGACGAAAGAAATGGCCCAACCCACCCCCATACACATGTATATACATACGTCCACACACGCAAATATACATACCTACACAGCTTTCCATGGTTTACCCCAGACGCTTCACATGCCCTGATTCAATCCACTGACAGCATGTCAACCCCGGTATACCACATCGATCCAATTCACTCTATTCCTTGCCCTCCTGCATGTTCAGGCCCCGATCACACAAAATCTTTTTCACTCCATCTTTCCACCTCCAATTTGGTCTCCCACTTCTCATCGTTCCCTCCACCTCCGACACATATATCCTCTTGGTCAATCTTTCATCACTCATTCTCTCCATGTGCCCAAACCATTTCAAAACACCCTCTTCTGCTCTCTCAACCACGCTCTTTTTATTTCCACACATCTCTCTTACCCTTACGTTACTTACACGATCAAACCACCTCACACCACACATTGTCCTCAAACATCTCATTTCCAGCACATCCATCCTCCTGCGCACAACTCTATCCATAGCCCACGCCTCGCAACCATACAACATTGTTGGAACCACTATTCCTTCAAACATACCCATTTTTGCTTTCCGAGATAATGTTCTCGACTTCCACACATTCTTCAAGGCTCCCAGGATTTTCGCCCCCTCCCCCACCCTATGATCCACTTCCGCTTCCATGGTTCCATCCGCTGCCAGATCCACTCCCAGATATCTAAAACACTTTACTTCCTCCAGTTTTGCTCCATTCAAACTCACCTCCCAATTGACTTGACCCTCAACCCTACTGTACCTAATAACCTTGCTCTTATTCACATTTACTCTTAACTTTCTTCTTCCACACACTTTACCAAACTCAGTCACCAGCTTCTGCAGTTTCTCACATGAATCAGCCACCAGCACTGTATCATCAGCGAACAACAATTGACTCACTTCCCAAGCTCTCTCATCCCCAACAGACTTCATACTTGCCCCTCTTTCCAAAACTCTTGCATTTACCTCCCTAACAACCCCATCCATAAACAAATTAAACAACCATGGAGACATCACACACCCCTGCCGCAAACCTACATTCACTGAGAACCAATCACTTTCCTCTCTTCCTACACGTACACATGCCTTACATCCTCGATAAAAACTTTTCACTGCTTCTAACAACTTTCCTCCCACACCATATATTCTTAATACCTTCCACAGAGCATCTCTATCAACTCTATCATATGCCTTCTCCAGATCCATATATATTTTTTTTTTTTCTTGTCTACCCCTGGCGCTACTTCACTAACCTGGGAAAGGAAAACCAGAGTATTAATACGAGATGATGTGGGATACAATCTTGTTAATGTGTTAGCACAAGAATGAGGTCAGTTATGTTTGGATACATAAAGCTACATTAAGGCATGCGCAGAATAATAGATTTCAGTGATATATATCTTAAGCTTCTGCATACTAGGTATGCCGGGTAAAAAAAAGTATCAGTGTACATTGGGTCCGATGCCTTTTGTAATGATTTGCTTATTTCCTGATGTTTTTGGAGGGTTGGTAAGACTGGCAGTGGTTGGTCCTTCAAGTTTGAACCACACAGTGAATGTTGTGAAGCCTGAGATTTGCTTCATAGCTTCATACTCGACTCATGGAACACCCCACACTGTGGCATTTCAGCTTATATAATCATTGTCAGCTACCAATGCCACAGTCATAATGGAAACCTCACAGACAACAAGTAGAGCTATTGCAGCTTTTCATAATGAGGGCTGCAGCATTTGTGATATTGCCCGGCAGCTTGTTGTTCACTGAAACACATCATGGTGGGTTTGGCAACATGCCGAACAGGTGTTACAGATGAACATACCCTAAATATTTGACAGAATATGTCACTAGTAGCTGATCTGGTACCCACATGACATCAGGGCTACCAGTGTGTAGCATGTCAGACACAATTTCCTCAGTATTTACGTGATCCGGTGTCATAATGTTTCACATGCATTGTGTAGATACTTTTTTACTGAGTGTACATCAATGCTCGTCTATAAATGCCTCAAAAGCATTCCTGAAGTTCAGCGTCCAGTGTAAAGTTTATATATGTCTATCATAATGGACATGAAAAATCAAACAAATTTTTCTGTTTATTTATAAAACTGAGAAAGGGAGTTGTTTCTATAAAAACTTCTTTGACTTCTCAACAATGAAACACATGTTGAATTCTTCATGAAAATTAAATGACAATATAATAACAGGACTTGAACTTTTTATGTACCAACTATTACATATACATCAAAGACAAAATGCTATTTGGCTTCGATAAAAAATGAACGGAATAAAAGTTCACAATGTAGTGTTGCAATTTTATAAAGCAATGAAACTTTGACCATTTAGACTCACCAATATTGTTAGTGAAGAACTCTGACTGCATGATCTTTTGCCATTTTAAGTACCTTTACTATTCTAATAATTCCAAAGCACCCACTTTTACATACATCATTTTATTTTCCATTCCCTCTATACATAAAATGCTTCCCTGCTTTTTAGCAAAATTAAAAGAACAACTTTTTTCGGTAAGAGGCAACATTAAGACGTAGTGTTGTAAGACGTGTATGCAATGCAAAAATTCTGCAATGTTGGAACATAAGTTTCCAACTGAATGCTATGACAATTCATTTGAATTGTCCTTGATCAAAGCACTGTGAGCGTAAGGAGCACCCTCTCAATTTTTACCAATTTATAATAATCATAATAAGATTGTGACAGACCTTTAACTCTATTCTGACTAGAGTATAGAAAATAAAATCCATGTTAGCCACTAGCAACAGGATAATCCTTTATTGAAAATTATTCTTCCTTAAAAATGAAAATTTCTGCTGTTCCATTATCACAATACACAATACACTTTCATTATTACTGAAGCCATGAATTCATCATTCTCAAATCATAACTGAGGAAGGTATTACTATATTTTTCATACTGAAGCAGTAATGTACAAATTATTAAAGAGCTCAAAATTCCAATGTGATGAGACTAAATCTCTGCTACTGAAATATTATCTTTATAATTTTATTTCAAGCAATCTCACTGGAACAGCCTGCATTCATAATTCAACAAAAATGAAAAAAGAGAGATATCTAAATGTAAAGGGCTATTTATAACCCTCTTTTTTCTTCATGCCACCGCGCCCAGGGCCCCCACGACCACCACCTGGTGGTCCACCTCGACCACGGCCTCCAAAACCACCTATTAAGAAAAAAGAAAAACGTTAAATAGTAAATATGAAGAATGCTATTAAAATTTACTAATTTCAGCTTCTAAAGTATGGCTAACACAATCTCTAACTTAAGACATTTCTAAAATCTTGTCTCTGCATACCGATAAATACTGGACCTAAGGTCTTCTCCCGAGCTCCATCTTCCAATTTTTCTGTTTTTAACTACCACTAATCTCATGAGAATTATATAGATACATGACCATTTCTTCCATATCCTTTTCCTCCTCACAACAGATCAACCCAATACAACAGTACTCTTGTACTTATTTATCTATCCGACTGGTATTCACTTTGTAAATCATGTTTGTTATTTCTGTGGCCATTAACTGCATCATTTTTTGCTTAAGGCCAAGAAAAAAGAAGGGGGAAGGAAAAACAAGTAATATAGAGTGATTATTATCCACAGCAATGAGGCAGTGATTATCATGCATGTTACTGGGTTTGTGCCAACCAGGAATGTATATAAGCACTTTTTAGTTCAGGTCAAGACTAATGACCTCATATGAGGGAAAATGCAATGTTCATATTCCAGTCATATCATAAAAAAGTTTTGTATTTTACTGTTAAAGAGACAAGGCAAGTACATAACAATTATAAAAAGATTTATGAAATGGGGAATATGATTCCATTTACATATGGGAAGCTTGTACGAAAACAAGCTTGAGTAATTTTTGTCTCTGGATCCCCAATACAGTTCAAAATTTATAATTTTTCTGTTGTTATATATATTTGCCTTTAGTCCATTAGAATCTGTACATTGATTTTCATACTTAGCGACATGAAACAGTATGGAATAAACACCACTTAAATACAATTAACCCAAACTCACCTCTGCCAGGTCCACCACGACCACGGCCAGGCCCACCACGACCTCTGCTCTCACCACGACCACGTCCGCGAGCAACAACTTCTTCCTTTACAAGATCAATTACCTCATCTGGCAGTCGTAAATATTTGATGGTAGAACCTCGAATGTAGCACTCTGGCATCCTCCAAAACTTGTCACCATCCTGGGCACATGTTAAAAAACCAGCAGTAAGATTAATCATTCACTAACATCCAGCATATAGTATATTTGACCAAAATCATTTCAGATGATACAAAAAATCATTTGAATCACAATCTTGATACATTAAACAATGAGCAATGTCCCAATTCTGGTCAGCACACAATCCCCTCTATCCCTTGACATATTTTTTATACAACTCAGTATAATGAATAATTTCAAAAATTACTAAAAATCTCTCCCAAAGTGCCACAAATGGTATTTCAAGGAGAATATAAAGGGTGATCATGCCTAATTAGAAGTGACAGAAATAAGTTTGTCATCTGAGGACCCATAGTGTCAGAAACAGTTTACCAACAGTGACACACATTACCATACTTCTTGACTGTGGTCCTGCTCAGTGGACGTGAATGGCTTCCTGAGCATTTCAGGAGCCCTGTAGGGTGGGGTGGTGCCGGGAATGGATGAAGGCAAGCGAGTGTGAATATATACATGAGTACGTATATGGCTGAGTATGTGTATGTATATATGTATGTGTTATGTATATGTACGTGTATGAATCTTTCTTTGTCTGTTTCCTGGCGCTACTCAGGAAATGGCAATCAAGTATTATTATAATAATAATATATATATATTTATTTCATATTTATTATACTTAGTCGCTATCTCCCGCGTTAGTGAGGTAGCGCAAGGAAACAGACGAAAGAATGGCCCAACCCACCCACACGTATACATAAATGTCCACTAATGCACATATACATACCTATACATTTCAACGTTATTTATTTATTCATTATACTTTGTCACTGTCTCCTGCATTAGCGAGGTAGCGCATGGAGAGAGACAAAAGAATGGCCCAACCCACCCACATACACGTCCACACACACACACACACACACACACATATACATACCTATACATTTCAACATATATATATATATATATATATATATATATATATATATATATATATATATATATATATATATATATCCCTGGGGATAGGAGAGCAAGAATACTTCCCACGTATTCCCTGCGTGTCGTAGAAGGCGACTAAAAGGGGAGGGAGCGGGGGGCTGGAAATCCTCCCCTCTCGTTTTTTTTTTTTTTTAATTTTCCAAAAGAAGGAACAGAGAATTGGGCCAGGTGAGGGTAGTCCCTCAAAGGCTCAGTCCTCTGTTCTTAACGCTACCTTGCTAATGCGGGAAATGGCGAATAGTTTGAAAGAAAAGAAAAGAAGATATATATATATATATTTTTGCTTTGTCGCTGTCTCCCGCGTTTGCGAGGTAGCGCACGGAAACAGACGAAAGAAATGGCCCAACCCACCCCCATACACATGTATATACATACGTCCACACACGCAAATATACATACCTACACAGCTTTCCATGGTTTACCCCAGACGCTTCACATGCCCTGATTCAATCCACTGACAGCATGTCAACCCCGGTATACCACATCGATCCAATTCACTCTATTCCTTGCCCTCCTGCATGTTCAGGCCCCGATCACACAAAATCTTTTTCACTCCATCTTTCCACCTCCAATTTGGTCTCCCACTTCTCATCGTTCCCTCCACCTCCGACACATATATCCTCTTGGTCAATCTTTTATCACTCATTCTCTCCATGTGCCCAAACCATTTCAAAACACCCTCTTCTGCTCTCTCAACCACGCTCTTTTTATTTCCACACATCTCTCTTACCCTTACGTTACTTACACGATCAAACCACCTCACACCACACATTGTCCTCAAACATCTCATTTCCAGCACATCCATCCTCCTGCGCACAACTCTATCCATAGCCCACGCCTCGCAACCATACAACATTGTTGGAACCACTATTCCTTCAAACATACCCATTTTTGCTTTCCGAGATAATGTTCTCAACTTCCACACATTCTTCAAGGCTCCCAGGATTTTCGCCCCCTCCCCCACCCTATGATCCACTTCCGCTTCCATGGTTCCATCCGCTGCCAGATCCACTCCCAGATATCTAAAACACTTTACTTCCTCCAGTTTTGCTCCATTCAAACTTACCTCCCAATTGACTTGACCCTCAACCCTACTGTACCTACTATATATATATATATATATATATATATATATATATATATATATATATATATATACTATTTTATTTTTTTTATTATACTTTGTCGCTGTCTCCCGCGTTTGCGAGGTAGCGCAAGGAAACAGACGAAAGAAATGGCCCAACCCCCCCCCCCATACACATGTATATACATACATCCACACACGCAAATATACATACCTACACAGCTTTCCATGGTTTACCCCAGACGCTTCACATGCCTTGATTCAATCCACTGACAGCACGTCAACCCCGGTATACCACATCGCTCCAATTCACTCTATTCCTTGCCCTCCTTTCACCCTCCTGCATGTTCAGGCCCCGATCACACAAAATCTTTTTCACTCCATCTTTCCACCTCCAATTTGGTCTCCCTCTTCTCCTCGTTCCCTCCACCTCCAACACATATATCCTCTTGGTCAATCTTTCCTCACTCATTCTCTCCATGTGCCCAAACCACTTCAAAACACCCTCTTCTGCTCTCTCAACCACGCTCTTTTTATTTCCACACATCTCTCTTACCCTTACGTTACTCACTCGATCAAACCACCTCACACCACACATTGTCCTCAAACATCTCATTTCCAGCACATCCATCCTCCTGCGCACAACTCTATCCATAGCCCATGCCTCGCAACCATACAACATTGTTGGAACCACTATTCCTTCAAACATACCCATTTTTGCTTTCCGAGATAATGTTCTCAACTTCCACACATTCTTCAAGGCTCCCAGGATTTTCGCCCCCTCCCCCACCCTATGATCCACTTCCGCTTCCATGGTTCCATCCGCTGCCAGATCCACTCCCAGATATCTAAAACACTTCACTTCCTCCAGTTTTTCTCCATTCAAACTCACCTCCCAATTGACTTGACCCTCAACCCTACTGTACCTAATAACCTTGCTCTTATTCACATTTACTCTTAACTTTCTTCTTCCACACACTTTACCAAACTCAGTCACCAGCTTCTGCAGTTTCTCACATGAATCAGCCACCAGCACTGTATCATCAGCGAACAACAATTGACTCACTTCCCAAGCTCTCTCATCCCCAACAGACTTCATACTTGCCCCTCTTTCCAAAACTCTTGCATTTACCTCCCTAACAACCCCATCCATAAACAAATTAAACAACCATGGAGACATCACACACCCCTGCCGCAAACCTACATTCACTGAGAACCAATCACTTTCCTCTCTTCCTACACGTACACATGCCTTACATCCTCGATAAAAACTTTTCACTGCTTCTAACAACTTTCCTCCCACACCATATATTCTTAATACCTTCCACAGAGCATCTCTATCAACTCTATATCATATGCCTTCTCCAGATCCATATATATATTTTTTTTTTTCTTTTCATACTATTCGCCATTTCCCGCATTAGCGAGGTAGCTTTAGGAACAGAAGACTGAGCCTTTGAGGGAAATCCCCACTTGGCCCCCTTCTCTGTTCCTTCCTTTGGAAAATCAAAAAATGAGAGGGGAGGATTTCCAAGCCCCCGCTCCCTTCCCTTTTAGTCGCCTTTTACGACACGCAGAGAATACGTGGGAAGTATTCTTTCTCCCCATCCCCTATATATATATATATATATATATATATATATATATATATATATATATATATATATATATATATTTTTCTCCTTACATATTGGCCATTTCCCGTGTTAGTGAGGTAGTGTTACGAACAGAGGACTGAGCCTAAGAGGGAAAAGCCTCACTTGGCCTCCTTCTCTGCTCCTTCTTTTTGTGTATAAAACAGAATCTAAAAGCCCAAGTTAGGTACCTGAATGCATATCAATACATCTTGCTAATATAAAGCTAACCTGTTTATGTAACTCACCCGAGAGGTGCAGATGACATCCTTTAGGTTAATGTTCATCCAGTTGTCACATGAAACAAGATTACCATTATAGGTTTCTCCATTCTTTAACTCCACCAACATAGGATGGTTCTGTGCAGTCTTCAGTAGAGATAAAGGCAACTGTTGAGAAAAAATTTTAATCAGTATTATGTTAAAACTCATTAAAAATATAGAGAAATGGTACACACAATATGGAAAGCAGGATTTTATGGCCGAGTCCACTGAAGAATAAAAAATGCTTGTTTGCTTTCTATGGAAGAATATGTAGTGGCATGTACATAACATTGACTGAACCCAATTATAAAGTTAAAGTATTACTATAGGAGAAATATGAACCAAAGAAAAGGAATCACAGCTTTATAGCCTTTCTTACACACTTCTGGATCTCCTTTTTTTTTTTTTTTGTTTCTAAAACATGGGTGAAGGATATTTATGTAAACACTTCCAGCAAAGCCACTTAATGACACCTCCCACAATTTGACAACTAGACTATATATATTTTCCACTTTTCTGTGGTTACTATTTGTGTGGTATGGGGAAAGAGTTTTATACCAGTGTTGCGTGATCACTTAACCTGTGATTAATGTATTGTGCACACTAAAACAATAATATGTACTAGTTTGGTAATCATAGTTCTAGGAGTAAGTCAGTTGACTAATAATAATAATAATAATAATAATAATAATAATAATAATAATAATAATCCATAGGGAAAGAGGAGAAAGTAAAAAGCATGCTATCTGTGTATATCCATTGTGTCACAGGAGCTGACTAAATGGGGTGGGAGGGGGAATCCTCCCACCCTGTGCTATTACTAACTATACTTTCTTAACATAGGTACAGAAGTAGGAATAAAGCACACATTTTCCATTAATGGCTGCTTGCAAAGGTGGGAAAAGTGCTAAAAAAAAGCTCCACAATATACCTTATTTTTTCATCATGAAAAATGTAGCATTACTGTTATGGATAAAAAAAATGTAGTTTTCACAACCTATAAACTTTATGATTCATAGGTAAAAAATCAGGTTCCATTTATATTTATAGTTATTTGAATTCTTCCAATTAACTTGTAGGACTTGGATTCATTTGTATTCAATCCAGAGTTACAAAGCAGGTGCTTCTGATTTAGTACGTCTTAAAAATAATATAGGAGCTAGCCACCCCTAGGCCCTACAGTCAGGTAATTTTGTTTTATGACACCTTCATTTCATTGTCCACCGAGTTATAATCCAAGTAAAGCTCTTCCGAATCCTAACAGTCATGTTGATGCTTGTCTGCAGCGGTCATTTTGTAGATGTTCAAATGTAACACGAGGACATTACGAAATTCCTTTGGGACGCCTTATGTTCTAGGAGACTCATTTTCACGTGTGATACCAAAAGAATCCCTACACTCTGACCTGTTGATATAGTGATCTTACCTCCCTCTAATTCAAAGCTCTGCCCACTTGGTGAGGGCTTTAACTCTTTGAACTAAGAGTTGCTACACCTAACATCCATTTCATAAGGATACCAAAGGTAGAAAATGCACATGCATGCCTGACTCGATAAGCACCAGCTATTAAGCCAGACCTATACTACCTCATAAACCCTTTGGTGTAAGGAATGCTGTGAGGCAGGAATATCTCTTCCCCCCAACCCTAACCTACCCCATACCACGCCTGCAAGGTGTGTACTGACTGAAACTACACATTTACCATGTAATACACGATGGTACGCCTGTGTTAGTTACAGGTGATGTATGGGATGACGCAGACCATATACCACTCTGATAGACCAATATACCACTCTGATACCCCAAAGGTTCCCATCGCTTCGTCCCTTAATGAACTCGGTGAGGAGAACCATCATTGGTGTTCACGACTCCACTATGTCTAACGTTAGGAAAAGGCTTGCGGTCAGAACCTTAGAAAACATAGGTTAACTTTCCTTTCGAATTCTAAAATCTTGAGGAAAAAGGCTTACCATGATCAGTGCTGAATACTAGCCTCATTCCCATCTACTGGAAGTCAAACGTTTTGTGGCGGCTGCTGCTCGCTTCCCATCCCCCACCGGTATCAACACTACAGCTGATCCGTCGTAAGGATCATGAATATACAGAAAAAAATACATCATGTCCATATATACGATTATTAAATGGTTACATATACATATTTTGAAATACATATTTATATGTGTATGTGCATGATGGTATTTTTCTCTTTTGTAATCATTAATACCCAGCCATTGTAGGTTCCATCCCTTCTACTTTGTAATGGCGGCTTTAAAGAAGTCTAGAGGTTCCTTGCCGAGTTTTTCTCGAGTAAAGTGTAGCAAAAGACACTTTCTTTGGCCAAAGCAAAGTTTACAAGAAAGTAGGAACAAGGAGAAAGTTGCAGGATAGAAGAAAGTCTGGGGGAGCTTGAGGTTCCCCTTAACTTTAAGTGAAAACCACTATTGGACGAGAAAATTTCCTTGGTAAGATGAAATGCGAGTTTTTTTTTTTTTTTTAGTTAATATGATAATGAAAGAGTATCATATCTCGTGACTTGCAGAAGATAGACAGTGTAAAGAAGCTGGCAGTACGCAGGTGCTGCGCCAGAATAGCGCTAACACAGGGAGTTGTTCTAGGCTCATGTGACGTCAATATGGCCAGTGGGAGGATATGTTCTTTTGGAATTATCCTTAACAACTGAAGAAGGTGTCGAAGGTTTTTCGGTTGGTGGTTGTAGCGTGACGTAGACGGTCTCAATGATAGTTGAGTGGCCCGAAACCCCAAACTTCTTTCCAACCAACATTTTTTGAGGTTTGAGTTAACGTCTGAAGTTCATGGATAACCAGGAGGCATTTAAAGATGGATGTTTGTGGGACTGAGGAGAAGAAAAAAAGAGTCCCGTTTTGTGATGTTCATCATCAAGGGACTAAAGGGCTTAACAAGACTTTCTTAAAGCCAGCAGCAGTTATTCATTCCATTTTTTCTAACTGTAGATTAATACTAGTTTAGCTTTGCTCCCAGCAACATTGTTAGAGATGTTTTCTATTTATGTTGGAGGTTCCGTCCGTCCATGCGGGTCTTAACTGAATTGTAGAGTTAGTGAAAAAACTTCAGAATTTCGGAGGAAATGAAAGACGTGTCTTTTAACAGAGCTAATAGGTTATAGTTGTTTGGAAGGACTTATGGGGGCAGAGGGGTCCAAAGGTTTCAGGTATATGAAAATAGGTATCAGAACGACCCACTCTTTAGTTGCCGAGTGAGTTGGACTCTACCTGTGGCAGTGGCCTTTGCTAAATGTGTAGCTTTCGTGTACACGTCAAAATTTCGTTTTTGAGAAATTGTACCAAAAAAAAGAAAAAAAGAAAGTCAGGCAAGCAGTTGCTCTAAACCAGCTTCTGTATATCGTTCTTTCACGACACCAATAGTACCACCATTTCACTATAACGAAACGATGATTATTGAAGTATTTTGTTATTTATTCCTTGGTGGTGGTGGAGAAGAGATCACGGGAGGTTTCCTGAGAGTATGGCATTTTAGTTCATACAAAACCAATGCGCCATATCTTGTGCGAAACGAGGGGAAAAAAATAATGTGTGGACATGGCTAGGAGCAGCAGAGTTCGTGACACCGAATGCCGCGTGTGAATTATCGCTTGCATGCATTAACCTTTTCAGCATGACACGACTGTACAACTCTTGGGTATGAAGGTCTGGCCTTTGACCTGACCTGGATTAAAGGGGAGTTTTTATTTTTTTTGTGAAGCCTCGCACTCATGGCCCATCGTGGATGAAGTGGAACAGAAACATGTAGCATGATTTAACTCGAGGTCCTCAGAAGTTCGTAGAACTGATTCTTAAAGATGGAAAGGATATGTGAAAGACAAAGAGACGGAAGAGAACTCCACAGTTATCTCTGTGCGAGGAGGTATCATAACGGTCTAGCCTCGTGTGGTCAGTTTACACAAAGAAAATATGGACCATCAAGGGTCCATGCGGGAGTTAGGACCACTCATGGTTCCTGCAGGAGGACCAAGCTAAGGCAAGACAATGTCCCATCCATAAAATCACTGAACCTACGGTGATATTACACAGCCCAGACGCCCTACCATATTTATTTCAGATCACTCACCCGTGACACCGTTTAATATGACGCGAACACCTTCCTTTACGAAAGCTTTTAACGATATTAAAAGACAATGAAGAGTGTTCCATATGCAACTGTCAAAACTTTCCAGTGACCTCTGCCCTGTAAACTTTAACAATATGCGTTTTTAACAACCGTAATTGTTGCTTACAAATTCCGTTATATTTTTTTTCCCCAAGAATTTTCTCCATTGGTTATCTAAATGCAAATATCTGATGTACACGCCCTTTTCCCATTCGAAGCCTATCGTGTTCTTTACCAAAGGGTTCGCTTATCTTTTCGACGCCATCAATCAATATCTTACTATCCACCTTTTGCTACAGCTGGTTACTGGTAAGGAGACTTGTTCATTTGTAATTCTTACAATAACTTTTAACAGCCCAGGCAATCAGGCACCCGGCCACTATTCCATACTTCCCTGTTCATATTGTCCAAGTCCATTCAAGTAGCTTACTAAAGTCATGTCCGTTGTCTGTTCAGCGTTTCAGTCACAGTACCACCATCATCATCATCCACCCTCAATTATTTGACTTCTGGTCGCGTTACTTACAGTGTAATCTTGTACTCCTCTCTGATTCCCTCCTCTCCTCGACACCTGTTCGTCACTCATCTGGTCTTTGATTCGAGAAGTGGAGCCTGTGTGTGTCTCACGTTATCATCATCCCCAATTAGTTTCTCTCTCTCTCTCTCTCTCTCTCTCTCTCTCTCTCTCTCTCTCTCTCTCTCTCTCTCTCTCTCTCTCTCTCTCTCTCTCTCTCTCAACATGCATCATTCTGTGTGACAAACCTCTCCCCCTCTAGACTGGCTTAGTTCACTCTTAGTTCACTCTTCACACACACACACACACACACACACACACACACACACACACACACACACACACAGGTCTTCCCTCTTCACCTATTTACTTTCTTTGACACTGGCTTGTTATTCCACCCCTCTCGATTTCCATTCAGACTTTTTCCCCAAAGCTCCTCATTTGCATTTCTTTCATTCACATTCAAGTCTTTTTTTCCCCCCCCCGTTTTCATTCGGGATTTTATTTTCCAATGTTTTGCCATACGTCCATCGCTGGTTTCTGGAAGGCTACGCATTTCACCAGCGCAACGCATTGTCTTAACAGACAACTTTTTTGAAAATAAAAAATAAAAGGAAATTCTTCATTCCATCACCTCTCTATCCTCGACCTTTTACGATGCCGCCACGCACCTGTGTGGCTGCCTGTGTTAGCTTGCGCTGAACAAGACCTTCCACACCCACCAACATCGCTTCATGCAGGATGTTCTACGGTGTTTCTCATTTGTCTCGTCCAGTTATACCGGGAGGTCTAGTGTTACACGGGTATTCTCTGTCTTTCAAAAACGGTTTGTCGTACATGATTTTTCCCATTTCTAGTTTGATTAAGGGAAGTTTCTGGGAGGGAGGGTTGTCGTCGGCAGTGTGGTGGTCAGAAGGTCTGAGAAGGGGTTTGTTTGGAGGTTTCCTGGCAGCGTGGTGGTCAGGAGAAGGTCTGGAAGGGGTTCATGGGTCAGGTCAAAGGTCATCATAAGCCAAAGGTCGTTTACTGTCACGTTCAACGGCCGTGTACCCTCTTGCTCGGAGGTCTTTTACTGTCGTGTCAAGGGTCGTGTACTGTCGTGTTCAAGGGTCGTGTAATGTTATGTTCAAGGGTCGTGTACTGTCATGCTCAAGGGTTGTGTACTGTCGTACTCGAGGTTCGTGTACTGTCGTGCTCAAGGGTCGTCTACTGTCGTGCTCAAGGGTCGTGTACTGTCGTGTTCAAGGGTCGTGTACTGTCGTACTCAAGGGTCGTGTACTGCCGTACTCGAGGGTCGTGTACTGTCGTACTCGAGGGGCGTGTACTGTCGTACTCGAGGGTCGTGTACTGTCGTACTCGAGGTTCGTGTACTGTCGTGTTCAAGGGTCGTCTAGTGTCGTGCTCAAGGGTCGTGTACTGTCGTGTTCAAGGGTCGTGTACTGTCATGCTCAAGGGTCGTGTACTGTTATGTTCAAGGGTCGTGTACTGTCATGCTCAAGGGTTGTGTACTGTCGTACTCGAGGTTCGTGTACTGTCGTGCTCAAGGGTCGTCTACTGTCGTACTCAAGGGTCGTGTACTGTCGTGTTCAAGGGTCGTGTATTGTCAAGCTCAAGGGTCGTGTACTGTCGTGTTACTAGAGGTTCGTGTACTGTCGTACTCAAGGGTCATGTACTGTCGTACTCAAGGGTCGTGTACTGCCGTACTCGAGGGTCGTGTACTGTCGTACTCAAGGGTCGTGTACTGTCGTACTCGAGGGTCGTGTACTGTCGTACTCGAGGGTCGTGTACTGTCGTACTCAGGGAGTTAAAACGAACATTACCCGCGTCTCAAGCGAGACGTTGCCTCACGAGTGAGAGACGTGATCATTGCACGCGAGGCTTCCGCATTTCCTATTTTTCCTCCTTCAACTGCCAGTCTCTCCAGCCTCACAGGGAGTCCCTGATTGGCTGCGTCGTTTTATTTTTGTTAACTCCCCCTCTCCTTCTCCTCCTCCTCCTCCTCCTCCTCCTCCTCCTGTCCCCTGTCATGTATGTGGAATGGTCGTCCTCATCGTCGTCGTCTTGTCGCCCACCTCCAGTTAGCCCCAGACATGGTCATGTTTGTTACTGATTTTTTTTTATTTCTTTTCCCGGTCCATTATGCTCAAGGGGAAGGTGAGTGAGTGTCGGACCCACGTATGTTCGTAGGGTGTCGGACCTGCGTTTTGCTCGGGTTTCGGACCCAAGTGCTCTCAGGTGTTCGGACCCGGGATTTTACAGAGTGTCGGACCCACGTCTTATTGGGTGTCGGGGGGGCCCTCCTATGTCGTGGTAGGGTGTTGGACCCAGGTGCATTGGTGTCGGATCCAACTCTGATGTGGTGCATCTGTGATGACGTTGTTATTCTCAGATAAAAATCAGTCGGAAGTTTTCAAAACGCTAGATAATTTCGACAGCATAATGGACAAACATTTCTTCACATCATGATGTTACACTTATACAAGGAAGACACCAGAACAACACGGTGTAGAACACTTCCAGCTGTAGGTTTTGGTCGAACGTTGGATTGAATCCCCCACCTGAAGCATCGAATGCCAAGACTCGCTGTACCTTCAGATCAGGGCCGGGTATCTTGTCTGATCAGAACCGTACTTCAGCTAGGACAATGGCCTGGCAGTAGGCAAACTTCTGTCGGGGGGGAGTGCTGAAATTCCTGATGATGTTCGACGTTGTTCTCGGTGTGCGAGGTACGTCAGAAGATGAGCATCAGTGTACTCTAGATCGTCTGTTCTTATCCTCTTACACTCGTCTGTAGTCGGGATCGGCCACTGTCACCCTGGCGCGCGAGAGAGCAGGGCTGATTGTAGATTTATGTCCACTTTTGTGTGTTTCGATTCCTTGCATGACGAGGGAAGGGGATCAGATGGTAAAGAGTTGGACAGTGTTCTTGTTGGGGAGGACGCCTCGACCCACATGAGAGGGTGGTGAGATGGTTCGTCTGAGCTGTGAGCTCATCTGTCAACACTGTGATGAGCGAGAACTTAACTGGTTCCTGTATTCATCTCGGCTGTGGTCTACTAGGGTGTCTGTTGACTATTCTATGGTACAAGAGTTATTTCATTGATCTTTTTCGTACACTTGTGTGTATCTTTCACCACTGCTTTTAAGACCTCTCCCTGATCCTATATCCCGGGTAATATGTTATCTATATATTAGCTTTGTATGCCATTCAGATCTAAGGCTGTAGGAACACCAGAAACAGACCTGAGAATCCCTCCACCACAATCAGACAGTACCCTTATTGGTGTGACTGGTGGTCCATCGTGGATAATAACTGAACCATTATTTGTCTCAGCTTCCAGTCTACTACATACGCCACGAGCCAGGCTGGCCGGCGGCCATACGCCCAAAGTGCGCTTCACCTCCAACTGTACGTTCTCTGACTGCTGGGGGGGTACCGAAGGCATGAGTTCGAATCCTGGTTGCGGCAGTCGGTCCACAGTCGACCCAGATGGCACAGAAGGTTGAGTACCCCCCCCCTTCCACGGGCAGGTGCAGTGTGTGTGCAAGTAGGTACGGTGTGTGTGTGTGTGTGTGTGTGTGTGTGTGGCTATCAATACAGCACCTCTTGCACTACCTGGGTCGCTCCTTTATGCATTGATCAAGGCAGCATGTCTGACTGCTGGTCCCTGTGGACGTGAGTGCCGTGGCGTGTGTGATGGACAGGTCCGGGACCGCTCGTGCTCGAGACGGATCATCGTCATCATCGTTAGCCACTCAGTCGCCCGGTGACTCTGGCTAGCTCAGGTCCCGCGGCACGTGACACGTAACCCCCCTTCCCCACCTCCTCCCTCCTCTCCGTAGGCACGCAGTCTCCACGGCCGCCCTGGTCACTGTTTGCGTCGCCTATGAGTAGCTTCATCGTCGCTTCGTCCCTCCGTCCCTCTCGCCAGGCCGCCCACACCGTGTCTTACCTGTGGGCGAGGCGGCAGGAGGCAACCAAAGCTTGAGTTAATACCGGGTGGAGGGAGGGTGTGTTTGTGGGGGAGGAGGAATGATTGGGAGGGTGTTGACGGGTGGGGAGGGTGTTGACGGGTGACGGGAGACCTGTTACGGAAGACGGGCGACGGGTCTTCCCTAAGTTGCTCCTCTCCACGCAACTCTCTCTCTCTCTCTCTCTCTCTCTCTCTCTCTCTCTCTCTCTCTCTCTCTCTCTCTCTCTCTCATCGCCACCTCCTGTGCGACCTTTAAGGACGGCGTTGCTGGAGGCAGGGGTGGGTGGTGCTTGGGGGGAGAGGGAAGGAAGGGAGTGGAGAGGGGAGGATCGTCCTGGCACTGGTGCCGGGCCTGGCCGCCTCTGGCTGGCACCACAGTCTTGCGTGGCACCCCTGACAGGCAGGGCCACCAGTGCCACGCTCGCCCGCCCGCAGCCTCCCCCGACCGTCACATACACACACACACACACACACGCACACACACGCACGCACACATACTCACACACACACCGGCCGACGACCTAACCTTGCCAGGCTATACTGTGTGTGTGTGTGTGGGTGTGTAGCTGCTACCTCCTGACATGCCCCGTGTTGGCACCAGTGGTGGCACCATGTGTTGACACCTGCTGTTGGCACCATGTGTTGACACTGTTGGCATCACGTGTTCACGCCTACTGTCGGCACGATTTGTTGGCAGGTATTGGTGACACCGTTTGTTGACACCTACTGCTGCCACCGTATGTTGACACTTACTGTTGGCATCACCTGTTCACCCCTACTGTTGGCATCTACCGTTGGTACCGCGTGCTGAGACCTGCTGTTCGCAGCCCGTGCTGACACCACCTGTTGGCATCCTGTGCTGACACCAGCTGTTGGCATCCTGTGCTGACACCAGCTGTTGCCATCTGTGCTGACATCTACTGTTAGCACCCCGTGTTGGCATCACGCATTTACACCCTGATTATGACGCCTGTCGCTGCCACCGTTTGTTGACACCTCCCGTTGACAGAACTGGTGACACCTGTTGTTGATACAGCTGTTGCCACCCCGTATTGACACCCAGTGTTGACACCATCATCCCCCCCCCCTGCCTCCTGTGTTGGTACGTACTGTTGACACAAGTGTTGACACTGGTAACACCTGTATTGACACCCCCCCATGTTGACTTGCTGACACCTTTTTATTGCCCGGTAATGAATTAGTGACTTTTGTTACGAACAGGTTTTCCCCGGACGTGTGTAACGAACACCTGTTACAGCTGATTCCGTGTGTGTGTGTGTGAACACACCAGAGATGTCTCGACAGACGTCGTGTCTCGTAACAGGTGCCACACAGATGTCGTGTCTCGTAACAGGTGCCACACAGATGTCGTGTCTCGTAACAGGTGCACACAGATGTCGTGTCTCGTAACAGGTGCCACACAGATGTCGTGTCTCGTAACAGGTGCACACAGATGTCGTGTCTCGTAACAGGTGTCACACAGACGCCGTGTCTCGCAACAGGTGCACACAGATGTCGTGTCTCGCGACAGGTGTCACACAGATGTCGTGTCTCGCGACAGGTGTCACACAGATGTCGTGTCTCGCAACAGGTGTCATAAAGCGTCTAGGTGTCACCTCCTGCCCCCCCCCCCCCTCAGATCTTGGCATAGGACGACACGGTGTCATGTCTGCTGGAGCGCCACGTTGGCTCCAGCTCTCGTCAGTTCGGTAAACCAGTGTTGTTTACACCGTGTAAACAAGAGGCAGGCAGGCAAGCTGGACTGTCATTTAAGAACAACAACAAACACGTACGAGGTTATCCCTCACCCAAGCTGTAACATGTGACAGCAGTTGTACGGCCGCCTTCCCTGTGCAGTGATGTGGGAGAAGAACCTTTAAAAGCAAAGGAGTATTAGTCATATGTAGTGTAACCTAGTGAAGGTTGTCGTCGTTCGCTGATTGGATGAAGGCAAGCAAATGTCTTGTGGGTATATTCAAACCATTAGAAGGACATGGAGAAAAAAAACACCCCGACGCCTGGAGATTATAGCCAGCAAACACAGTTCAACATAACGATTAAAGAAAAGAAATATCAGATGTTAATGAGTGCAGATGTTAATCACGGGAGAAAAAAGATGATTACTGATCAATAGAAAAATTTCACTCGTGTCTGGTTTAGCTGCGTGTGAGAGCTTAAAGTGGTTGCTGTGAAGATCAAACGAAAAATAAAAAGGTGATGAATAACTGATTAAAAAACGATGGAGTCTGACCGCTGTTGTTCGTAAAGTGAGGGGGTAAACTCGGCGGTAAAAACCTGGCGAAACTGAGGAAGATGATGTGGCTAGTGGTGTGCCCTGGTGGTAAACACGGCCCTCCCTGTGGTGGTACAGGTGTTTGTGGTCGTCCACATTGTGTGGTGGTTCAGTAGTAGTGCGTAGTGTGTGTGTGTGTGTGTGTGTGTTCCTTACCTTGGTTTATGGACACCTGTTTGCATGATGTGTTCACACTTAAGGTTCTTAGCTTGTTCTTCAACGTCTAAGAATAACAGTTAATTAGCTTGTTGCTTCCATAACAGTAGGTTAGACCTGCCTCAGGTGAGTGTGGGAGTTCAGGTTAATAACTACCTATTCATAATCGTACGGGGCATTGGTTCAGGTGTGTAATGACCTAATTTGTACACGTGTGTGTGTGTGTGTGTGTGTGTGTGTGTGGGGTGGGGATGGCCATACCCCTAGGATGGCCAGGACTCCAGGAAGGTCGTGTCCCGAGAATGGCCATGACCCGAGGTTGGCCACGACCTTTTATGAGCAATTTCTATTCCCGAAAGAATAGAAAGATTAAATATTTTTAGCTTCGTGTGATTCAGGAACACACGGCCATTCTCTCTCTCTCTCTCTCTCTCTCTCTCTCTCTCTCTCTCTCTCTCTCTCTCTCTCTCTCTCTCTGAAAGGTAGTAGGTGGCAGGCAGCCTCCGACCAGGTAGGTACATTACCTGTACTACCCGCCTGGGTGTATATATATATATATATATATATATATATATATATATATATATATATATATATATATATATATGTATATATATATGTATATGTATATATATATATATATATATATATATATATATATATATATATATATATATATATATATAGGAAAGGACCAGAGTTTTGCGCGTGATCAAGTATATTCCTGAGTCCACGGGGAAATGAAATATATATATATATATATATATATATATATATATATATATATATATTTTATATATATAGGAAAGGACCAGAGTTTTGCGCGTGATCAAGTATATTCCTATGAGTCCACGGGGAAATGAAACACGATAAGTTCCCAAGTGCACTTTCGTGTAATAATCACATCATCATCAGGGGAGTTACAAGAAATGTATATATATATATATATATATATATATATATATATATATATATATATATATATATATATATATCGTTGATGAGATGCCCTTTTTAAGGGCATTTAACTTGCTCGTGCGTTCTCTGTTAACATGGACGAAAAAAAAAAAAAGATTAAAATTAAGGCGTATGTGCAACACCAACACACAGATGACGATCCGGCCCAACACCTCATCAGTACGAACCAGTTACCTGGGCTTCATATGTAATCAAGGTCCGTGGGAAAAAGAGGGATAAAAATTGAAACACATTTAGAACACGTGATCAAGCGCGACTCCATACACGAAGACCGACATGTGTTTGGAGAGGACATCAATTATCACTCAAACCAAAGGCGGTGATTACGTGTTGTGCCGGTGGTCCCTGCCGCAAAGGGGGGTGAAAAAAAAAGACGGACAGTCCTCATTTGTATTGTGCCGGTGGTCTCTGCTTGGACAGACCCGGAGAATAGCATCGTATTTAGATGGAAATATATTGGTTAAAGGGATCTTTTCCCTGTCCTCTGTATCTGAGTATTGTTCGTCGATCGCATTATATGTTGACGCAATATGATTATATCACACACACACACACACACACACACACACACACACACACACACACACACACACACACACACACACACATACACACACACACACATATATATATATATATATATATATATATATATATATATATATATATATATATATATACATATATATATTTTTTTTTCATACTATTCGCCATTTCCCGTGTTAGCAAGGTAGCGTTAAGAACAGAGGACTGGACCTTTGAGGGAACATCCTCACCTGGCCCCCTTCTCTGTTCCTTCTTTTGGAAAATTAAAAAAAAATATATAGTATACAACGTAACCGATGGTTCGATGGTGTTTTGCTTCACTGGCCTGGGAACGTCGGTTCGGATCCCCCAGGTTCGACACCGTTCTTAAAGGATTTCGGTAACGCTGCCTCGGAGGCGTGACTCGAGGCGTTCCATCCGACGTTAAGATACGGCACGGCGAAAGTTGGCTTCACGCAGGACCTGGTGCCTTTTTGTTACGTCATTGCTCAGCCAAAAAGACTTAAGAGCATTTTGCTCAACATTACGAAGAGATCGGAAACGGGTTCACGAATGAGGGAAAGCCGAGAGTGGTGATGTGAAAGGCAAGAGTGGTGATGGGAAAGCCAAGAGTGGTGATGGGAAAGGCAAGAGTGGTGATGGGAAAGGCAAGAGTGGTGATGGGAAAGGCAAGAGTGGTGATGGGAAAGCCAAGAGTGGTGATGGGAAAGGCAAGAGTAGTGATGGGAAAGGCAAGAGTGGTGATGGGAAAGGCAAGAGTGGTGATGGGAAAGCCAAGAGTGGTGATGGGAAAGGCAAGAGTGGTGATGGGAAAGGCAAGAGTAGTGATGGGAAAGGCAAGAGTGGTGATGGGAAAGGCAAGAGTGGTGATGGGAAAGGCAAGAGTGGTGATGGGAAAGGCAAGAGTGGTGATGGGAAAGGCAAGAGTGGTGATGGGAAAGGCAAGAGTGGTGATGGGAAAGGCAAGAGTGGTGATGGGAAAGGCAAGAGTGGTGATGGGAAAGCAAGAGTGGTGATGGGAAAGGCAAAGAGTGGTGATGGGAAAGGCAAGAGTGGTGATGGGAAAGGCAACAAGAAGCATAGTGGTGATGGGGAAAGCCAAGAGTGGTGATGTGAAAGGCAAGAGTGGTGATGGGAAAGGCAAGAGTGGTGATGGGAAAAGGCAAGAGTGGTGATGGGAAAGGCAAGAGTGGTGATGGGAAGGGCAAGAGTGGTGATGGGAAAGGCAAGTGGTGATGGGAAAGCCAAGAGTGGTGATGGGAAAGGCAAGAGTGGTGATGGGAAAGGCAAGAGTGGTGATGGGAAAGGCAAGAGTAGTGATGGGAAAGGCAAGAGTGGTGATGGGAAAGGCAAGAGTGGTGATGGGAAAGGCAAGAGTAGTGATGGGAAAGGCAAGAGTGGTGATGGGAAAGGCAAGAGTAGTGATGGGAAAGCCAGGAATACATCATCCGGTTCGGGTCCCGGGAGGGGAAGGAATGAGGCGGGTAGAGGTTCGTCAAAACAAGTGTAAACACAAGACGGTGAGAGAGAGAGAGAGAGAGAGAGAGAGAGAGAGAGAGAGAGAGAGAGAGAGAGAGAGAGAGAGAGAGAGAGAGAGAGAGAGGACCTGTTCGTAAAGGTCAAACATGTTTTTGACGACTGGTGTGTGTGTGTGTGTGTGTGTGTGTGTGTGAGGGTCACGACGCATGGCGGTCTATCCTGCTACGCCAGACTTCAAAGAGGCCCTTTTTTTTTTTTTTTGTCATCAAAGACGTCCAATCCTGCAGTAACCCTGTCACTGTTTGACAAGAACTTAAATTGTCTGGTGTCGAGACAACAGCTTTTGGAATGGGTTGGGTTGAAAGGTGACTGCGGCCCAAGCGCTGCGTTACTTCCAGTAGCAGCGAAATGTAGACTCCTTTAGAGTTCGAGAGATGATCTTTGGCGAGACTTTACGCTCAGTGATAAGGTCTCGCTGAAGGTGAATTTTCACTCGCTGTGCAACCTCGAGCAGGCGGAGCCCGGTAACACACACACACACACACACACATATACATATATATATATATATATATATATATATATATTTTTTTTTTTTTTTTTTTTTTTTATACTTTGTCGCTGTCTCCCGCGTTTGCGAGGTAGCGCAAGGAAACAGACGAAAGAAATGGCCCAACCCCCCCCATACACATGTACATACACACGTCCACACACGCAAATATACATACCTACACAGCTTTCCATGGTTTACCCCAGACGCTTCACATGCCTTGATTCAATCCACTGACAGCACGTCAACCCCTGTATACCACATCGCTCCAATTCACTCTATTCCTTGCCCTCCTTTCACCCTCCTGCATGTTCAGGCCCCGATCACACAAAATCCTTTTCACTCCATCTTTCCACCTCCAATTTGGTCTCCCTCTTCTCCTCGTTCCCTCCACCTCCGACACATATATCCTCTTGGTCAATCTTTCCTCACTCATTCTCTCCATGTGCCCAAACCATTTCAAAACACCCTCTTCTGCTCTCTCAACCACGCTCTTTTTATTTCCACACATCTCTCTTACCCTTACGTTACTTACTCGATCAAACCACCCCACACCACACATTGTCCTCAAACATCTCATTTCCAGCACATCCATCCTCCTGCGCACAACTCTATCCATAGCCCACGCCTCGCAACCATACAACATTGTTGGAACTACTATTCCTTCAAACATACCCATTTTTGCTTTCCGGGATAATGTTCTCGACTTCCACACATTTTTCAAGGCTCCCAAAATTTTCGCCCCCTCCCCCACCCTATGATCCACTTCCGCTTCCATGGTTCCATCCGCTGACAGATCCACTCCCAGATATCTAAAACACTTCACTTCCTCCAGCCTCTCACCATTCAAACTCACCTCCCAATTGACTTGACCCTCAACCCTACTGTACCTAATAACCTTGCTCTTATTGACATTTACTCTTAACTTTCTTCTTCCACACACTTTATATGTGTGTGTGTGTGTGTGTGTGTGTGTGTGTATAAGGCCTCCTTCGATACCCGAAAAGTTGCCAAAAAATCTGGGTCGTATGAACTAGGAAAATGTACGACCGGGCACGCCGGGCCATCATACCTAGAGGTCGTACCGTCTCGCTCACAGGGTCGTACCGTCTCGCTGAAGGGGGGGGGTCGTCCCGTTGTGTTCATGGTACCGTCCCATCGTGCACCAAGGGGTCGTAATACCGTCTCCTGGCACAGGGGTTCGAAACCATCGTGCTCGAGGGGGTTAATAACTTCCTAAATTCTCACCCCTCCCCCTTGGCGTTATTGAGGTGTATTCTAAGCCCAAGAATGACGGGTGGGGGCCATTGTCTCTCA